>NC_056748.1:821415241-821645241 GCF_019279795.1 Protopterus annectens
CAGTGCGGGCAGTAATTTCTCAGTAGTACACGGGGTCAATCTGATATTAATAATTATTTGCAGTTGGAAAAGCACAAGCGGGCTATTACAGGCAAGGCGTCCAAAGGGAACCTGTTGAACTTTTTCCCGCATAGGTCAGCAACTTCCCAGGATCTCCAGTGAGCAGCAGCAGAAGGTCTCTTTGCCTACCACACACTAAAACACGGTCACAGTTTCAGGTCAATGTATTGTACTAGGAAACTCATAAAATATCTTTATGACAAGACATTTAGCTTGTCAAGGACAAAAACTGAAGCAATTGTAACTGATTGCATTGCTCCTTTTGCTCTGGAAGAGATTGTAAAAGACTTGGATTCCACACCCTACATTGCAGTTTCTGCAGACACGGCAAACCACCATGCAACAAAACTACTCTCTATCATGATCCAGTATTTTGTTTCGTCGAAGGATATTCAGGTGAAGTTGCTTGGTGTGCACAAATTACCGGGTGAAACTGCAGACATCTTATTGACTGTGATTACAGACACTCTTGACAACTTCAACGTGCTGCAGAAAGTTGTAGCATTTTCCGCTGACAACACGAATGCAAACTTTGGTGGTGCTGAGCGGTGCGGGGAGAAAAATGTGTATGTGAACTTGAAGTGTCTTGGTTGCACCTAATTGATTGGCATTGGTTGCAGTGCACACATTTTACATAAAGCAATGCAGACTGAAGCCGACTGCTTGCTGTTTGATGTTGAACAAATTGTTTGCAAGATTTACCAGCATTTTTCAATTTATACAGTCAGAGTAGAAAAGCTGAAAACTTTCTGTGAATTTGCTGGTGCAGAGTACAAGAAGCTTCTTGGCTACACGAAAACAACATGGTTAGCCCTGATGGCTGCAACTGAACACATTTTGGTCTTTTTGAAGAGCTAAAGTCGTATTTTGCGTTGTTACCACATTGCCCAACAGTTATTCAGGCATTCTTAAATAATTCTATGTTAGAAGCGTGGATGTATTTTGTTCACTGTCAGACAAGTCATTTCAACAAATCAGTTACAAAGATACAGTCTGAAATGAACACAGCCATGGAAGTGCATAAGGAGGTTTCAGACATTAAGGCATCTTTGCAGGCATGGAGAGATGAAGGTTTTCTTGGAACTGAGATGAAGTGAATGCTAAACAAACTGGAGAAAGAAGGAGATGTGATGAAGCAACAAGTCCAAGATTTTGTTAGCAAAGCAGTGTTGTTCTATGACACATGCATTGAGTACGTTGAAATGTGGGACCATTCGGATGATGTTAATAAGCTCTCATTTGCATTACTCAGGAAGACACCTACTTGGAGCAAAGTCAAAGCAGCCAGTGAGATGGTCTGCAACACTGTTAGAAGATGTAGCTCAGCAGATGACAATTGACTGTTTGATCAAACCACTTGTGTTGCTAAATACGCTACTCCACAGGGGATAGAACAGTGGACACAGTCTGGTATTGAAACTGGCCAGAGATGGTTAGAAGTACTAGAATATTTCAGATATCAGCAGACTGAATGTAATGCAATATTGCAACTAGTTCAGTTTGCGTTGATTCTGCCTGGAACCAATGCACCCATTGAGCATGTATTTTCCTTGATGAATGATATGTGGAGTGATGCCAAAACACAACTCAACTGAAACTTTGAAATCCATACTGATTACAGCAGTGAATATCAACAGGCCATGCTTGGACTTCCAAAAACTCGTCGGATCTAACAAACAACTGTTGAAAAGCATTCACAGCACTGAGAAGTAAAAGTGGAAGTGAGATAAACAGACAAGCCAGCCCACAGCTGCTGTTGCGACAACACAATAGGCCTTTACGTAGACTAGAATCATTTGACCAAATAAAAGTATTACTTTTGAACATTTTCTCAAGTTTGTAACATTGAACTGTTAAACACTTGTGCTCAGAATTGGTTGTTTTGCAAATTATCTACAAATTGTGGGCCTTTGACATGAGAAATATAAGTTTAATAACTAATGTGTGAATTTAGTGTTGCAAGGCATGTTCCACATATAGGGCACAGGGATTAGTAAAGGGCTGTAGGCCTATAAACAAGCTGCAGCTTAAGTGTCCCAGTTTAGGTCCTGTAACAAAATGGTCACCTTGGGAATACAGCAACAGTGATTTGGAAAGACATAGTACAGTTGTGTAAAATCTTACCATAACAGTAAACATCCTTCCCTTCACTGTTGCAGTATTCGCTCCCTCCCCCTTTTTCCCTACTCCTTTTTCTTTTTTCTTTCTGGATGCACATGTTGCTCCTTTTCTCCTTGGACTGTTGTTCCTCCTGATGCTTTCAGTTCTGAGGTATGTATGTCTGTATGTCATCTTTATGCCCTATGTTGTGAGCAGGAAGCATACATGTGACGTACTTGCTGGATGTTGGATTACCCTTGGCAGGGGATCCCTTGAGTAAGAAATACTGCAACAGTGAAGGGAAGGATATCTGCTGTTATGGTAAGATTTTACACAACTGTACTTTCTTAGCTATAGCAAGAAAGTGTGTCTCTCTGGCAATTTGGCCATTAGCTCTCTAAACTGTTCAGCACACAGCTGCCAAAGTTCGTTTTTGAACTAGATGTACAAACATTTTTTGTGCAAAGAAAAAGAGGAAACAGAATCAAGCCTGAAAAGTTAAATGCTATACTGATAAGACTGGAGTACACATGCTTATATGTGCTGGTGAATGCAGAAGCATCATCTATGGACTTCTATATCAGGCATTCGTGGCTAAGAACTAAATTATATACAGAAAATTTGAAGGCCAAGATACTGGTTGCTCTGGTTTCTGTAGACTCCATGACTGTCAAGCTGACCAATGACATTTTACGGAAATCTGGAAAGAAAGGAACATACTACAAGTGTTAGCAATTGCTTCCTCCCTCCCTCCCATATACCATCCACAGACATTCCTGACTGTAGTAGGTGACTCCTCTGAAAGCTACCCCTCCCCCCCTCAAAATTTCTAAAACTGAAGACAGTCTCAATTTCTCACACGGGAAGCAAAGCTACAGCAAAGAATGTCCTGGTGATAGTTGCTTGACTGTGATCTCCACACGTTACAAAGTACCCCTTAAAACCACTTGTCTGCATCACTCCATAGTCTAGGAGATTATTAAATCTCAAAACGTGTATTCTGCAAACAATCTGACAAGATCATTCAGCAGAATTTTTGCACAAGCCTATTTCTGATACACTAACATAAAAACCCAACAGACTCTGAGTGGTTAGACCTTGATGCAACAACTCTTACAGCAGAAAGCAATAAAATAGGCCCCAGATGAAAGAAAGAAAGTAAAAGACTTCAACTCCAAACATTTTTAGTTGGCAAATCAGGGGAATACATGGAGAGCAGTCCTACATTTGTCAAGCTAAAACCATTTTAGCCTCTCAAATAAATTCAGAATTATGAATCTAAACACAATTTTACTTTGCAAGGAAAATACATTTCTGGACAGTCTTGGATATGGAGGATACTAATCTACACATCCCTGTAATGTCTTACCACAGAAAATGTTTGATATTCCAAGTAGGTTATTCTCATTTGTAGTCTGACACCTTTCCCTTTGACTTGTTCATTGTTGTAAGAGTATTTTTCAAATGCTAGCTGCAGTATTAATAACCAAAGGCAAAGAAACGGTTTTCCTTACTTGGATGGCTGCCTGATGTATAGGGTGGGACGCTTATGCATTATACACTAGTGACTGATGCTCTAATCTGTGAACATTAGTGATATACCATACCCAGGATTTTTCTTTTGAAGATCAAGATTGTGTTATCTCATGGATTTCTGTTTTCCTTGTGATATGAGCTGTACCAATCATCTGTACTTTAAAATGTGTGTGTGTCTGCAGTCTTTCTCTCTCTCTCTCTCTATATATATGTATATGTATATATATATATATCTATATATATATATATATGTATATATATATATATATATATATATATATATATATATATATACACATATGTATATATATGTATATATATATATATATATATATATATATATATATATATATATATATATATATATATATATATATATATATATATATATATATATATATATATATATATATATATATATATATAGATAGATATAGATATAGATATCCATCCATCCATTACCCCTTTTTCCCAGTTTTGCAAGTGAGGTCAAGGTGTCACTTCAAACGTTACAGTCATCTGGAACCAATGTTCACGCCTCAAAATGGCCCTGCCACTACTATTCTTCCACACCACACATTCACATGCACACCCATACCTACAGACAGTTTAAAGTGTCCAATCCATTTACTGCATGTCTTTGGAATATGGAAGGAAACCCATGCAAACACAGGGATGACATGAAAACTCAGCACAGAAGGCACTTCAGCTGGGAATCAAACCAGAGAACCTCTTGCTGTGAGGTGACACTATCAGCTGCTGTGCCACCATGCTGCCTTGTATACATGTAACACACTTACGAATGTTGATCATAGAACATTCACACTTGGTTACAGAACCTGAATTATATCTTCAGAATGAAAGAGATTTGTGGTATTGAGTTCTTCCAAAGGTTTACAGCTTCTGAAATGTCCAATATTAAGAGACTTTAAGTCAGATCAAGGAAAAGTAATAATGATAATTCTGTTTCGAGATCATCTTGGACAGTAACATTTCTGGAGACTCTTGACTGACTCTGCTCAAATTATTTTTTTTCTAACTCAAGAAAAGCTGTTGGACATTCAGAGTCTATATCCAGGGATTTTCATCTCAACTTAAAGTGCAGTAATACCTTATGGTGCTGGGTTATATGCCTTTTTGTATCCTTATGGTTCCCAGTGCAAGACTACAAATGAAGGAAGCCACTGCGGACCTTAATAAAATATCTGGAAACCCAAAAATTATGTGAAACTGATTATTCTTATGTTAGTGAAACCAGAATTTTTGTGGTGGAAGAATGCTCTCAGTTGACATAAGTAAACACTTTCAACATCTCCTATGGCAGACAGTACTTAGTATATTCATAATATATTTCAGGAACAAAGTTTAGGAAACTATCACTTCAAGATTACTGTCTTAAAAAAGATATATGTTCATCATTCGCACAACCTCAGTGGCATATGGGTTCTGTGCTAAGACAAAAACAACACTAGCAGGTTTCCAGAGCTCAGAATCCCCTCTTCTGACACTCTGAAATAGGGTATTGGCTAAGCCCTTCCCATCAGGGGAAGTCGAGAGTCAGTTATTCAATCTTTAGTGCCAGTTGAAGGACTCACACTGGCAGATCTCTTCAGCAGCCTGCAGTGATGGTTAGGAGCTTCTAGTCCCAGATCATACCTATTTGGGAACTTTTCTTCCTCTTTATTATTATATACTGTTTTCTTTCAGTTTTATTTATTTTGTACTACTGCTCCTGTCAATTCTTCTAGGAATTCTGACTTCATTCTATGTTGTTTGTAAGCTTAATACTGCTTATAAACAGTTGTGGGGCTTTTCTAAAGTGTTTTAAGACGTGTAGTGGGAAACTTGGAACATCTTGTGTCAGATGAATACTAGGGACTGTCTTTTGGCAGGGTGTCAAGAGTGTCAAGAGGCCTATTGTTTCTGTTGTTTACCTGTTTCATTTTGTAGCTCTGAAAGGAAAATATTGCATTTTTTTCACCTTTTTTTCTTCATTTTATGATATTTACTACTGATTTAACATAATTATTATTGTTTTTATAGTTAAATCACAGTTTTTCTGCAGATTTCTTTATTTGCATTTTCTGTCAAGACTTTTTCATTTCTGACAAGGGAATCTGTCAAGTAAATGCTCAATGTGAAGTTGTTAAATCTCGACGTTTATTCTCACTGATGGGTTCCTCCGACACGGCCGATAGCAAAGCTCAAGGTTTGTCAGTAGCTCGAGACCAAGC
The DNA here is from genome assembly GCF_019279795.1 of Protopterus annectens. NCBI lineage: Eukaryota > Metazoa > Chordata > Ceratodontiformes > Protopteridae > Protopterus > Protopterus annectens. The sequence goes on from NC_056748.1 coordinate 821,421,172, forward strand.
CCCTTATCCCACAATGCACTGTTGGAATTACCTCAGATCTAGTTTGCTGTGGCAAGAGGGATCTTGGTGATCCAGTCAGCTTGGACCATTTTTTTGCGAAATCGCAAGTTTAAAAAAATTCTTTCTCCTTCTTTTTGATAGATATTCTTTATTTAGTGTGTGTGTGTTTCTTGTTTAAATAATGTAGTTTTAAGTAAGTTAGATTGTAGAGATAGTACCATGTGTTGGCTTAGTTTTCTTAGTGTTGGGCCTTTTCTTAGCCCTGTTTTGTTTTAACAATTTTATTTTTGTTATTAATATTTTTTAGTGTGGGCATAGTTAGCCCTGTATTTAACCTCTACAGGTTAATTTTGTGGTGTGTCTGTTTCAAACATATCGGATGAGAGGGAAAAGTCTCACCCCAAATCGGGGTTTAAGAAATGTCCAGATTGTGGACAGAAAATGTCCGTCACCGACAGGCATTTCCAATGTGTTTACTGCTGGGGGCTAAACACCTCCAGGACTCTTGCAGTATTTGCCACTCTTTTTCCTCTAGGGTACTCTTAGAGAGAAGGAGAAAACTCATTGATAGGGGGTTGCTGCAGCATACCTTCTCTGAGGCGTTGGGTAGCCAGGAAGGTGCCAGCACTTCTTCAAAATCTTCTAAATCTTCAGATTCTAAACTTAACAAGAAGGCAAAAAGATCTGAGGGTACAGGGTCATCGGTTCCACAGTCCTGGGAACCGAGTGTCCCTTTGGTTCGGAGACAGCTCCCAGTCTTGGAGCCGGTCTCTGAGGTTCCCTCATCTCCTCTGCTCCAGTCAGCACCTTCGGTGCATTCCTCAAAGTCTTCGATCAGCCTCTCTGATATGGATCTGGATCAGCTAGTGCAGAAGCTTCTATGGGCACCAGGACTTGCTAAATTGTTGTCAGCCCCGACCATTTTGTCGGAGCCGAAGACCATTGAACCGAACTTGACTACTCCTCCTCTGAGCCATACTGGACTCTCGAGCCAAAGGAGCCTGAACCGATAGTTGTTGAACCTATGGAACCGAGACCCGCACCGGTGTTATCGGTTCCATCTACTCGGACATCCTTGGCACCGACCGAGGACGCTAGGAGCCGACACTCTCCTGTCGGGTCTGGGGAGGATAATCAGACCGATTTGTCGGTGCCGACTCTTCCTCTCAGGGCTTCGGCTTGGATGAGCTTGGCTCCTACCTCGGACTCAGAGCCCATGGTTTCGGTGCGGGAGGATCGGACAGTCCCTCCGGATCCGTCTACCCCTTCTCGTCAGAGCCATGGTGTTTTCGAAGCCATGAGGAGAGCCCTGTCTCCTAAGACATCGTCGGCATCAGTTCGGGCTTCCTTCTCCTCTCAAGTTCCTGTGTCCGCTTCTACGTCTACTGGTCCCCCTAAGCGTAGAGACCCCGAGCCTCAATTAGCCCCACAGGGCATCCCCTGCTCTTCCGAGACCTCCCCAGATCTCCCCACTAAGGAGGTACCCAGGAAGAGACTGTGCAAGAGGAGGCACTTAGACTCCCTACAGGAGTCTTTGACATCCGACACTGACTTGGATGAGTCAGAAGGGTCCCCTCGATCCCCCTCTGAGGATATCTCCTTTGTGGAGATATTAGAGATCCTTAGTCAGAGGGGTGATTGGCAGTCCAAAATCCCTACTGAGGACGAGTCAGTGCTCTTGAAGGCTTTTGGGTCTCAGCCTTCCACTTCTTGGGTGTCTCTGCCTTATGACAAGCTCATGGAGCTGATCTCTCGTAAGGCGTGGGAGTCACCAGAGGCCATGGAACCTGTCCCTCGGAAGCCGAATAAGTTCATCTGTGCCCGAGTGGACAAAGCCTTTTCGACCAAAGGAGTGCCTGTTGATGCCATGGTGGTAGCTGCAGCCACCAAAAAGGAAGTGTCTGAAACATCCGCATCTATCCATCCTCCTAACAGAGATTCTAGGATCATGGATAGATATGGGAAACGCATGTTTAGTTCAATGACTTTTTCTCTGCGATCGCTGAACTATTTAACCCATTTCACGAGACTACAAAAAGATCTCCTGAAAGAGCTAAGAGATACGTACGGTAGCTGCAGGGGTTGCCGACAAAGTCAACATACAGCTCGCTACCCTAAACTCGGTTGTGAACTCATCCATGCGTCTCATATCTTATGCAGCTGATGGTTCGAGCAGAGTCGCTAGTTCCAGCATTGCTCTGCGGATACAAGCCTGGATGAGTCTCTGTTCCTTTGCGGAGCCCTTTAAGTCTTCCTTTATCAACACCCCATTTGATGGCTCATCACTGTTTGGGCCTAAAGTAAAGGAAACTTTAACCAGGTGTGAGCAGGAAGGCAAGACCCTGTCTGCCGTTGGAGTCCATTTTTTTACCCCTACTCGGCCTTATCCCAAGGATCCTAAGGGCAGAAAAATGTGGTTCCGAAAAGCACAGGGAGCCTTTCAGGACACACGTGGAGAAACCCTTTCTAGAGGCAGAGGAGGGGGTTATAACGGAAGATGCCGCCCATGCGGCAGAGGGGGTCCGCAGCAACAGGGTGACAGAGGCCAGTTGTCTGGTCAGCCCTACCAGCGCTCCTGAAAGGAGGCCCAGCTGTCCGGCTCTGGAGGCAGACCGGGGTCGCATATCTTTGTACCCAGACGCCTGGCTAAACATAACATCAGATACATGGGTACAAAGCATCATTTCCAGAGGATATTTCATACCGTTCTCTTCCCCTCCTACTCCTTTAAACAGAATCCCAGATGTTCCACCCAGTCTCAGGGAACAAGCAATTATAGCGGTCCAACAATTGCTAGAAAAAAAGAGTCATCCAACCAGTCCCAGCACACCAAGTTGGATTCGGAACTTACTCAAGATTTTTTTTTGGTACCAAAGAAGACAGGAGACTGGAGACTTATCTTGGACTTCAGCAGACTCAACCAATTCGTAAAGAAAGAGAAGTTCTGAATAGTCACGCTTCAGTCCATTCTTCCCTTCCTAGGGAAAGGCGATTGGATGTGCTCCATAGATCTCAAGGACGTGTACAATCACATAAAGATGAAGAGATGCTCCAGGGATCACCTGAGTTTCCGGCTGGGAGCCAATCATTATCAGTTTCGAGCCCTGCCCTTTGGTCTCACTACAGCCTTCAGAGTGTTCAACAAATGCATGGCAGTGGTCACGGCTCACCTGAGGTGTCTAGGATTCCAGGTGTTTCCATAACTAGACTATTGGCTCCTCACTGCTACCACCAGGCATCAATTGACTCAGGCAACACAATATACTCTGACACTCTGCCATCAATTAGGCATTACAATCAACTTTGAAAAGTCTGCCTTATTGCCATCGCAGCATACCGTTTTTATAGGAGCAGAGTTAGATATCTCAACCACCACTCTACGTCTTCCAATCGAAAGAGTCTCACTTCTTCACCAACACGTCATCTCACTGGTGTCAAAGAACAAAGCTACAGCAGCAGAGGTCTTGAAGGTGCTAGGTTTGATGACGGCAGCAATCCTGGCTGTACCACTCGCAAGGATGCATATGCGAATCCTTCAATGGCTTCTTTTTGCTCAGTGGTCTTACCAAAGGCTACCGATGCACCACATGATTCTCATCACAAATTCTTGCAAGAGAGACCTTCGGTGGTGGTTGACATCTCTTCCTGTTACAATCGGAAGACGCTTTGTCCCCCCCCCCAGTAGCCACTGTGACCATGGACGCTTCTCTGATAGGGTGGGGGGGGGGGCATTTTTAGGGAAAGACTGCCCAAGGCACATGGATGGATCAAGAGTCACATCTGCATATCAATGTTCTGGAGTTGAGAGCGGTACTTCTGGCGTTGCAGTACTTTCAGGACTCTCTTCCTCTAGGGACAATTGCAATTCAGACGGACAACATGTCAGTGGTCTGGTACTTGAACAAACAAGGCAGAACCAAGTCTTACCCCCCCCCCCCTTTGTCGAGAAGCCCTCAGGGTATGGCAATGGGCTGTGTCGTCCCACCATTTTCTGATAGTAAAGCACATCCCAGGGAAATCCAACGTGATAGCAGACAAGCTGAGCAGGGCAATACTGTTGCCTCACGAGTGGTCTCTCAACCAACGAGTTGCAGATTTCATTTTCTGCAAATGTGGCTAGCCTTGCTGCGACCTCTTTGCCAGTTACATCAATAACAAATGCAGAAGCTACTTTGCTCTAATACCACCTCCAGGACATTCCCCGAGAGATGCATTAGTACACGATTGGCCTCCGGGTCTCCTATATGCATTCCCACCTATTCCATTGATACCCAAGGTTTTACAGAAAGCAGAATTGCTGGGAAGGACAGTTATCTTCATAGCCCCCTACTGGCCTTGACAGATTTCATTCCCCTTCCTTCACCATCATCTACTGGAGGATCCATGGATCCTGGACCCAGTTCCAGACCTTCTGACACACACGTCAGGGGACCTCCATCCTTCACTGCAGTCCCTAAAACTGACTGCTTGGCTAATCCACTTCCCCTAATTGCCAGGCTTCATTCGCTCTCAGATGATACAGGACAAATCCTTTTGTCTTCTCACAAGCCATCCACTAGGAAACTATACCGCAGTAAGTGGAACAGGTTGTCAATATGGGCCAATATACAGAAAATCAACCCTTTCCGAGCTCCTCTATCGTCCATTTTAGAATTTTTGACAAAGATTTTTAAGGAAGGAGCAGCAGCTGCCACAGTTCGAGTCCAGTTAGCCGCCATATCAAATTTCCAGCTTGGATTCGATGGGTTGAATGTTATGGGCCATAAGTTATCTAAGGCTTTTCTTAAAGGTGCTTTTCACATGAGACCTCCTGTCAAAATCCCTTATTCTCCCTGGAATTTAAATTTTATGCTGTCTCAAATAATCCCCCCCCCCCCCCCCACTGAACCAGCATCTTCTTGTGATCTCAAATATTTGTCCTGGAAGACTATATTTCTAGTAGCCATTACTTCTAACCGCAGAGTGTCAGAACTTCAAGCATTATCTATCAGGCCTCCTTACATGATTTTCCATGCTGATAGAGTATCTCTAAGAACAAATCCCTCCTTTTTGCCTAAAGTCTGTTCTGAATCCAATATCAAACAGGTCATTGAGTTGCCAGTCTTTTTCCCCAACCACTCTAACAAAGTGGAATACATGCTGCACAAACGTGATGTACACAGACAGCTCAGATTATATCTTGATAGAACTAAGGATATTAGAAAATCAGATCAACTTTTCGTATCCTTTTCGGAGGCCACAAAAGGTAATCCAGTGGCTAAAACAACCCTATCTAAATGGTTATCAGATTGTATATCCTTTGTTTATGTGAATGCAAACATGCCATTGACACACAAACCTAAGGTTCATTCGACCAGAGCCGTTTCTACGTCTTCTGCCTTTCAAGCTAAATTGCCCCTTGACAATATTTGCGCTGCAGCCACTTGGTCTAAGCCTCATACCTTTATCACACATTACAAAGTAGATAAGGCTTCCAGGGACAGGTCTTCCTTTGGTTTTACGGTACTGAAAAACGTACTTCCATGAGCCACCCAAGATTGAGGGTGCTAGGTACGCTACCCATCAGTGAGAATAAACGGCGAGATTTAACAACTTCACATAAAGAAGTTATGTACTCACCATAATGTTCCATGTGAGTTGTTTATCTCGCCTTTATTCTCATGCCCCTCCCTCCTTCCCCCTCCTGGCTGACAGTTGACTTAGAGGCTAGTACCATCCTGGTTATTCAATACTTCTTCTTCCCCTTTGGGAGGTGCTTCCTTATAGAAAAATAAAAAAATAAAAGTGTATATATATATATATATATATATATATATATATATATATATATATATATATATATATATATATATATATATATATATATATATACTCGCAGCAAAAAAGATCTGAGGTAATTCCAGCAGTGCATTGTGGGATAAGAGGCTTGGTCTCGAGCTACTGGCAAACCTTGAGCTTTGCTATCAGCCATGTCGGAGCCGAGGATCGGCTCCGAACCCATCAGTGAGAATAAAGGCGAGATAAACAACTCATATGGAACGTTATGGTGAGTACATAACTTCTTTTTTATATCGTTTTAAAATTTTTTCTGTTTGATTTGAGAGCATATATTTGATTTTTTGTCACTGTTTGCACAAGTGAATTTTACTTGGTACTATAATTGTGTATGCTGTTTACTACACTCTGCAGATTGTACAACATGGCTTAGTGCAATTTAAATTGGTTTAGCTATATTTTATACAGCTTAGCCCTATTTGCTGTGTGGGAAAATAGTTTACATTTTCTAATACTGCTGCCCTTAGTACGGCCAATGTTTTATTCTGTCTGGTGTTTTTTTCCCCCTGACTTGATGAATCTTGATATAGCTGCTCCCCATAAAATCCAGTTGCACCTAAAAAAAAAAAAGAAAAACATGCCTCACTCAGCCTATGTTTTGTAAACTTGTTGGTTTAAATCAACCTACAGGCCACTTATCTTTTTCCCCATCACCCTCTGGTGCAAGCCCACAGTCCTCTATGGTACTGGGGTTAGATACATCCTTTAGGACCATTCCATTATCTGGTTTGGCTATGGGAGAACCAAACCCTTTAGGTTCAGGGGAAGTCTGGGGTAATAGACCCCTTGCCAGACATAACACAGTACCCTGATATTGTGTCCTCTAGTGTAGTTCATAGTAAGAAGAAACAGAATCTTCACAATAAGATACTAGGTTTATTAGCATGTATGGGGCTGATGTGGTTTCCTTACCTAAGAGTGTTGTACAGTCAGCTAATCTCAGAGGCTGTGCTCTTTATTCAGAATGAATTTGGCATTACATTCTCTAGAGATCAGTCTAATACAGCAGATTTTGGTGAGTACTGTGATGCAGACAGTAGTGAATGAACACTCTGAGTCTGTCCAGTCTGATTCTTCAGAAGGTGAACAGGTTCAAAAACCCAAGCAAAGATTCACCTTTTCATAGATGCTAGATGGGTTTAATAATGTATTTGACTGAAAGCTATCTGAAGCTGTGTCAGAGATTGGCAGAGTTTATGATTTTATTGCAGATGAGATCCCAAATGTTTCGGCTCTTCCTCCTCTGTTACTAGCCTCAGAAGATGTCTGTAAAACTGCATGTAAAAAATGAGATGAATCCTCATGAGTGAAAACTCAGAAAAGAGCCCTGCCTGGATTTGGTACAGCTGCGACAAACACTTCAAATAGATCTGTTTGCCCCCTTTCGAATAGACAGTTTGAAAAACACTGTTTGAGACATTCTTGCAGCCATGCTTGGAGGACAGAAGCATTCTTGTTCCCTTGGACAGCAATCACCAAATACCATTGTGATGACCATCTTTTGGCCCAGGCAAAGTTGGTTCTCCCTTTTATTGGAATTGGCCAAGGACAATTACCACAAGCTTCCTCACACTTTGGCTGTATTCACACAGTGTCAGGGATGACTAGTGCACCCCAACCTAGAACAATTGCTACTGACAGCTTGGATGATTCTATGTTGATACTTTTTAGGCACTTGTTCCATGAGGATGAGCAGCAGGTAATGAAGGAGGCAAGAAAACCTGCAACTAGAAAATCTTCTGTTTACAAATTGAAGAGGGTTTCTAGGTGATGCCTAGCTGATGTTAGAGGGTCTGATATGGTGTCAACCCCTATGGTTTTGAAATATTTGTGTGAGCCACCCAATGATACTTTATCTTGTGCATCTCTCAAGGTGTATCTTACAGTCATCTCTGCTTGTCTGCCCATTTGTCCCCCTCTTTTATCTCTTTCTGTGGTCAAACAGTTTATGAAAGGAGTATTGCATTTGAAACACCCTTGAAGCAAATTCCTCCTTTTTGGGATCTCAATTTTGTTTTTGACAAATTGATCCGATCTCCTTTGAAACTTGCCTTTTAGGCTGATTTAAGTTTGTTCACTTGGAAGATTGTTATGCTTATTGCTCTGACATCTGCAAGGCGAGTCTCTGAGCTGCAGGCTGTCATGGTGGACCAGTCTTATCTGCTTTTCCACAAGGAGAGGATTATTTTACCCAGTAATGCTTTTTTACAAGCCAAAAATTTGTGAATTTACCCTAAATTAAACAATCAATATTCCCATTTTCTGTGAAGAACCCAAAACAAGGGAGAGAAGATTCTGCATAATTTGGAATGCACTGGCAGCTCAGGTACCACTTTGACTGAACTAAGCCCTTCAGGAAAGCTGAACAGCTGTTTGTCTCCTATTCTGGAGCTAGGAATGGTCAACCCGTCTTTAAGCAAGCCATGTTTCTTTGGTTGTCCTCTGCTATTGCTTTTTGTTACTCCCACCATGGTAAATTTATTCTAGGCAAGGTTAAGGAACATTCCACCAGAGCCTTATCCTCTTTACTGGCATATTGGAAATTAGTGGAGTCTAGAAGCATTCTAGAGGTACAGACTTAGTCCTCTGTTCATACCCTTACAAAGCACTACAAACTGAATTATTTCTAAAGTTCCAGAGTAGGCTGTGAAAGGTCCATTCTCCAGGGCTCCTGGATCCTTATATTTCCTCCTCCCAGGTAGTGTCAACTTTTGGAATCTACACATATGCCACTGACGCAATGTGAATGATGAACAATGTACAGTTGCATACATCATACCGTAACAGTAAATGTTCGAATTTCACACTGCCTCAGTGGCAGCAAACCATCCCCCTTGTTTTGTATATAGTTTGATGGTATCCAACTTTGGCTGGCTTTTGTTATTTGTGTTGGTGTTTCATGTCTGAAAATTGGTTGGGTTCAGGCAATTCTTGCTTCTGGTCCTTCTTGGTTTGTCCTTCTTAGCACTAAAAGTCTGAATAACTGACTCTATGTGAGAGGATTAGGCTTCCCTTGACGAGAGTGGCTTAGCCAATCCCCTATCACAGACAGTCAGAGGAGGGGATTATGAGCTCTGGAAATCTGCCAATGTAGGTGTTTGAACAGGCACAGAACCCATATGCCACTGAGAGACTGTGAAACTTAAACATGTACTGGTAGAGGTAAGTAGGACTTGCACATGCGTACTATTCATATCATCCTGGAAGAAATTAATGTAATTTCAGAAGTACTTGCAGCTTTTCAGAACTTCCTCACAGAAACAGCTGCAGATCATTTCAGACAATACAGCAGTGGTATGGTATATCACCAAACAAGTGTTAGGAGTACAAAATTATACTAGCTAAGAAATTAAGCTCACCAGATGTAAGATTTTTGGCAGTGCATCAGAATATTATAATTTCTGTATGTTATCTTCCAGAATGTTAGAATGCATTAGTAGACTGTCTCAGTAAAGAGATTTACATGGTTCATGGTTCATGACAGGTAGGTTAACCCTGCAATTTTTCAACAGATGATGAGGGAATCTGCATGGAGTTACTGAAAGTGAACTTGCACGGCACACATCTCAACAATCAGCTTTCAGTACCCTCAAGTAATATATCACAATATGTAAATTGGATGTTTTCTCTTTTCCATGGCCTCAGGACTAGATGTATGCTGTTTCTCCTTTTCCTATGACTCATAGTCCCATGCAAGGCAAGGCAATGCTAGACAGTGTCTCATCCTGACTGTTCCCATCTGACTAAAACAAGCATGGTTCTCTCATTTGATGCTGCTAACTATATAACCTAACCTTGACAACTACCATTGCAGAAAGATCTGCTTTCTCGAAAACATAGTAAAACCCTCCATCCCAATACTTACTTTCTGCATCTATCAGCTTGACGGATAGGATTCTGATTCCTCATAGTGATTTGTTTTCTACAAAAGCATTAAATATTCTTAAGGAAGCTAAGAGACAATAATAGGAAATTGTGCCTTCAAAATGGAAAAGAAGTGTAATACAGGCTTATTGTAAGAGTCTGAAGAAGTGCATGTATTTATGTGCATGAAAGCGCTTACAAGTAAAAGGATATACTTTGTACCTTGGCTGGCGTGATTTGTGACCTGTTCCTTTCATTCTTTATTTTTTACAAGTTTTTTGGTGTGGTTCGTTTACATGTCCACAAGAACAAGCCTGAAGGGTTTCTGTACCTGCACCCACCTGGTCCATTTGTGCCAGGTATGGACATTGCTCAGGGTGCGAGTTGTCCCATCTATAATTCTGAGGATGTGTATCAGCTGCCTTGTCCTAACAAAGAGATATTTGGTCAGCTTGTGGTTTTTAAGTGAGCTGTCTTGAATATTTGAAACTACTACTTTAAATATATAAGCTTTGTTCATTCAGAATATTAATCATTCTTGTGCTATTGTCATAGCATATGAATCTTTTTTGTGCATGTCCCATAAACAGGTTTTGTCTCTGCCTCTCTGAGATATGCAGCATTCAAGATGAAATTGGCAGCTTACATCTCCTTTCTATGGACTGTTGTATTTTTTATCTAAGCAATTCATGGACAATAAAATGGAACATACTGGTCAGAAATATATATGTAACTATAAACAGGTGTTGAGAGCAGAAAGGGTCCAACTAAATACACCCTTTTAAATGTCTAAGATAGTTAATGAATGGATATAGTGACATTAGCCATCTGCAAACAGTAAGAAATGCATTGGTGTGGAATAATAACCAGTGTTGTGATCAGTGGTATGAGGGAGTTCTGGCAGAAAGTTTTCAGCTTCAAGCTGTGATAGCATGTAAAACTAAAGTTTATGCCTTTTGCCATGGGCTATGTTGTTCTTCTAAATTCCTATAATCAGCTTACCAGTAAAACATTTGAAAAAAAGAAAAGTTTTCTGTTTACATGTATATAGACTGCCTGTATGCAGATAAGCCACATTAGCACACTCGAGATAGAATATATCATCATCAATAGTTTAACTTGGAGAAAAATGATGCCCAAAATAATGGAAGGAAAGATAATTTCTGAAAAATTTAACTATATGTACATTGTTTACCACGTGATGTATTTTAAAGTGATTTGAATATATTCTGTAACAGTGGTCAAAAGTAGTCTAAATGGTACAGTAGCTCCACCTCTATCCTTTTTTTCCATGGACCTTCTGTTTCAGTATTGTCTGAAGGAGATCTGGTATATGGCTATCCCAGCTACTCTGATCTGAAAGTAGAAGTGAAGTGGGATAGCATTTTTTTCGTGTTTTACTTTTCAGTAACGTAATCCAGTATTTAGGACCCAGGCAGAAGTACTGACTTGCACATCTCTTTAATTAATAATAACTTTCCTTCGGAATAATAGGTAATGAAATGAAATTGTACACAGTTTAAGTCTGTGAAATGAGAGAAGGGGAGGGATGGTGAGTTGTGGTAAAATATGAATCTACATGGTGGGGCGAACATAAGGGTCCTAATATGGCTTAAACTTTGGTAGGGAGGATATTATGCAGTCTTTTTAGGGTGGTTAAACTAATGAGAACAAAAGATGGTAGTGTCATTAATGGGAGACACTACATTTTATTCCAGAACCAGAGTCAGACACATTATGGAAGAATGGAGGAAGAAGTTAGAAAACTATTAGGATGGGATGGAAGATGAAAGCTTTGTGAAGCTAGCTTTTACTACCAAAGAAAGAGCATATCAGGTGTTGATTATATCATTCCATTAGGATGCTGACAAAAGAAATGTTACCAGTATAGTAACTCTTGTATTACTGTAGTGCAGTGATATGGTAATCAAGGCAGTTTGCTTGCACATCTGTGTACTGGAGCACTGTGATAACATTACCTGTCAGTTCATAAACTGGTGTGCTAATTAAGCCCAAGTTCCACTGCCCTAGTGAAGTCAGCAGCTCATAACTGTGGTGGAACAATATGGTGACTGTGGTGCTACATTCACCAAACAGTATGGTAATTTGGCAGACTGCATTAAAATGTAGCTGCAATGAGGTGGTTTATAATGTGACACAGTACTTACATGGTGTCACCATGATGCATTACAGGCACATGGACAACAGGGGGAGTAGAACTGCTTAGATTTTCCGAAAAACTAATAAATTACATTGAAGTTTTAAACAGCATTCATGTAGTTTCTGTGTTTCATGTACCCAGAAATATGCAGATTACTCTGTCGATTGGTTTTCTTTTTTCTTCCCTTTTTATTTCAAGGAAACTATTTTTAGACTTGCTTTAACATATCTCCCCAGATCTAAATACATATTTTCCATTCCTAGTTTCCCACAATAACATTTAATGGAAATGCAGATACTTGCTTTATGCTGCTTAAAATACTCCAAAGATAATGGAATGTTTAGTTATAAATATCACTTTTGTTTCTGTTAGTACGTTCCTTTCTTTTTTTATGTCTGGTTCCAGTTATACTTTCCCTTCACTTTTGGCAGCCACTGACCTTAGGATGAATTCAGAGTTCTATTTTAATATTTACTGAAAGAAAATACCTCCAGCAACCAATCCACAGATGAGGAGCAATAGAAAATTGTAGCATTTTTCTCATCCTCTCCTTCTTTGTCTTTCATCTCCTACAAGCAAATAAAAGATTTTCAGAAAGATCAGGAAACCTCTGGTGGTTCAGTGGTGGACTGCAGACTATCAAAGATCGGTTAGATAATGATGGTCAAACTGAATTACCTGTAAATGCAGCTTCATCATCAGTGGTGTATCGTGAATGAACTATGCACAGTAAATCTATGAAGGGGGAGAGAGGATGAGATAAGTAGGTACATGGCACTAAAATTAACTGCAAGGATTCTAATATGTGCATTACCATCTGGGAAGAAATTATTTAAAATAATACTGATCTTCCAAGCAAGTGCAAATCCAAAAGAAGAAATGGTTAACAGATAGCTAGGGGAGATACAGTAAAATAAATACTGAGGTTAAAATTGGTAATAAATTCAAGGGAGAACTAGATGAAGGAGATGGTCAGTAAAACCTAGCGGGTGTGAAAGAGAAGCAACAAAAGTAAATATTAAGACAAAAGTGAGTGGAGGCATTATAACATGTTATGATGCTGTGCTATGAAGATGAAGGCTCCATCAGCTACTAGTTGCATACTGTGTGATCCTCTTTCTATTACTCTCAGGATGATCCTGAAAAATGTATCATTAGTCTCTCTGTAGGTCCAGAGAGTTAAAAGAAAGTTAAATTAAAGCTGCATTTATTGCTTTTTTGCAGCATGGACATCAAAGATTCAAATTAAACTTTACTGTCATTTAGGGCTACACATGTGTAAACCTAAATGAAATTATGAGTATCAGTTCATCATGACAGTACAGATAGGATACAACAAATGCAACATTAAGACATATCAAGTAAAGCAATTAGATACTAATGATTATGCCCCAAGAACATAAGAAAAAAACTGACCCCCCTGTGTAGTTACATAAATGCTGTACAGTAGCAGCATGGCAGGTAAGACTGGTTATTCCATATGAACTAAATATGCTACTCTTTATGTATTACTACATAAAGCAAGTAACAGGCAATTGCACTTAAATGTAAATATATAACTAAGTTGTTGTTGTTGTTGTATCTTTCTGCTTTTCCCGGTTAGGGGTTGCCACAGCGGAACTCCGGTCCGCTAATGATTGGCAGTAGATTTTTACGTACTGACTTGCCAGGCCTGATGCATAGCCTTCAACGAAGGTACGCCCATTCACGCATGTCTCCACACAGAAGACGCTTTAGCTGAGAATCAAACAGGATGTCTTACTATGAGGCGACAACGCTACCGCAGCACCATCAATAAATAAATATTGCACATTCCAAGCAAAATACTGTGTGGTGGAGTCACCAGGACTGACTAGTCCCTTTTCATATGTTAGACAACAAAGGTGTCACTTTACTACTTTAAACAAACTGCTGTCGACTTGTGACATGGCTCATTAAAAAGAAGCCTTGGACAAAAATATACAAGATGTGGGCATGAAGATTTGCTCTGATTCACCATCTGAAACATCTGTTTCAATGAGTGCCGACATTGTTATAACAGCTTCAGATATAGTTCTTCTGACAATGAGCCAATACCGGTCACAAAACTTTTGTTGGGAGTTGGCATAATGGGTTAAAATGTTTTCCTCACAAACACAAGGTACCAGGTTTGATTCTGTCAGCCTTCATTTGCTTACTGTATGACCAGCAAGTCACATAACCAGTCAATGCTTTGGGCCAACTGGGAATTTGGGATAGGTTCCTCAATTCTCCCCCGGACTGCAAGCCTAGTAACTATGAACCAAAATTCGTAATGTCCATTTGAGGGGGGTTGTTAGTTGATATAACTGTTTAGGTGCTTACCTCACAGACACAAGGTATAGAGTTTGATTCTCACCATTGAAGGTGGAAATTGGCTAGGCTTAAAATGGTCCACTAGGACAACTAGCCTAGTACTTGCATGTGAACCTATGAACCCATGTCATGATAAGCAAAGTTCCTAGTACAATACCTGTCACTGTATTTAGTTACAGGACTTGTTGGTGTACTTCACTGTCATACAGTGATCTAAAAGAGGTGTAAAAACAGAGGTGTAAAAACAGTTACACACCCCAGTTAAAATGCCAGTTTTTTGTGGTATAAAAAATGAGACCACAATAAATCATTTCAAAACTTTTCCCACCTTTAATGTGACCTATACCCTGTACAATTCAGTTGAAAAAGAAACAAATCTGATAGGGAAAAAAAAACTATAAAAAATAAAAAAACTTACAATAAGTTGGTTGCATAAGTGTGCATACCCTTAAACTAATACTTTGTTGAAGCACCTTTTGATTTAATTACAGCATTCAGTCTTCTGATTAATCCCAAATAAAGTTCAGCTGTCCTAGTAGGATTTTCCTGACATTTACTCAGTTGCCTGCTACAGCAAAAGCAATGGTTTACAGAGACCTTACAAAGCATCAAAGGGATCTCATTGTTGAAAAGTATTAGTCAGGAGAAGGGTACAAAAAAGTTTCCACAGCACTGGGCATACCAGGAAACACAGTGAAGACAGTCATCAAATAGTGGAGAAAATATGGGACAACAGTGATGTTGCAAAGAACTGGACGTTCCTCCATAATTGATGAAGAGACAAGACAAAAACTGGTCAGGGAGGCTGCCAAGAGACCTACAGCAACCCTGACGGAGCTGCAGGAATTTCTGGCAAGCACTGGTTGTTTACTACATGTGACAACAATCTCCCATATACTCCATATGTCTGGACTATGGGGTAGGGTTACAAGAGCGGAAGCCTTTTCTTACACAAAAAAAAACATCCAGGCCTAGCTAAAATTTGCAAAACAATACATCAAGTTTCCCAAAAAGCATGTGGGAAAATGTGTTATGTTCTGATGACACCAAGGATGAACTTTTTGGCCACAATTCCAAAAGGTATGTTTGGCGCAAAAACAACACTTTGCATCACCAACAGAACACTATCTCCACTGTGAAGCATGGTTGTGGCAGTATCATGTTTTGGGGTTGCTTTTCTTCAGCTGGAACTGGGGCTATAATCAAGGTGGAGGGAATTAAGAACAGTTACATATACCAATCAATTTTGGCCCAAAACCTTCAGGCGTCTGCTAGAAAGCTGAAGATGAGGAGGAATTTCACCTTTCAACACAACAATGACCCTAAGCATACATCCAAATCAACAAAAGAATGGCTTCACCAGAAGAAAATTAAAGTTTTGAAATGGCCCAGCCACAGCCCAGACTTAAAACCAATAGATAATCTGTGGGGTGACCTGAAGAGGGTTGTGCACAAGAGATGCCCTCGCAGTCTGACAGATTTGGAGCTCTTTTGCAAGGAAGAGTGGGCAAATATTGCCAAGTCAAGATGTGCCATGCTGATAGACTCCAACCTAAGAAGACTGAATGTTGTAATTACATCAAAAGGTGCTTCAACAAAGTATTAGTTTAAGGGTGTACACACTTATGCAACCAGCATATTGTAAGTTTTTTTATATTTTTTCCCCTAACAGATTTGTTTGTTTTTCAATTGAATTTTACAGGTTATAGGTCACATTAAAGGTGTGAAAAGTTTTGAAATGATTTATTGTGGCCTCATTTTTTTATATCACAAAAACTTGGCATTTTAACAGGGGTGTGTACACCTCACTGCTTGAATTAATAATATCACTCTTCTCCTCATTTTCAATGTTTTTTTTTCGCATATCGGTACTAATCATTATGGGCGTCAACATTTCACTTGAGAGCCATTTATAACCCACTCAAAATCAGGTCCAAATCTGTACTCTTCCATAAGTCTGTTCTCTCTGCTGGCCTCTTCTACATGTATTGCTTATGTCAAACAATCCACACTCCATTACCTACATTTTATTTTCATTTCTGTTTATTTATTTATTTTGACTTAACATCTTTTGCAAATACATAAAGTGCTCACTACTTGACTTGTACTGTTTAGTAAAATTAAGTACTGTAAATAAGTGGTGTAACTACACTTGTATACTACTACTATTAGTTTTTGAACTTCTCTGCTATTACTCTGTAATCTTGTAATTGTTATTTAATAGCACCTTTCAACCTCTTAGAGCAAGAAATCTGGACAAAGGCCCAAAAATAGGGACACTTTTTAAATATTGCTCTTACAAACTTAGAAAGTTGATAGAATAACATGTTTTGCATTAGCATGGATTTTCTGAAAGATATGAAGTCTGAAACTCAAATATATGCAGTTATTTTATGACTTCAATCCTCACTGATTTGCCAGTGATTTTCCAGAAAACCGCAATTTTATGAGAAAGAGATGAAAAATGTGAGGTAAAAATCTGGACATTCTACGAAAATCTGGACAGTTGAGAGGTACGTGTTTAACCCTACATTGTTTTGTAACTATTTTGTATATATATGCAACATAATACTGAGAATATGTTCCTCAGCTAAGCCTGAAAATGGTCAAATTTGATTAGTACTCTACTACTGTCCAAAATAAACTTAGTAAATAAATGCAACATGTCAGAGCGTCACTGCAAGATGCTTGTAAAACTCTGAATTTGATAGCTGTGCATTACAGTCCCACTTTAAGTTTTAGTAAGGTTTTCAAGAAATGGTATTTCAATACATGAGTATTCTATGCAGCTAAGACTACTGGTCTACAATTAAAGCTTTAAATGCATCTCACTAATGAATTTGGCCCCACTACATTGCCATGGCTGGTACGTGGAGCTTGGGTGGTGGCATCATATCGGCAGTAAAAAGTTCCCTTTTATGGAAAATTACGCAAGATTTTTGCTTCTAATATAATCCTAAGAAAGTATCAGTATGTACTGCATGAGTATTATATTGCCAAACCTCTTATGGAAACTAGTATGTAATGCATCTTAGTAGCCTGCCACATTCTAATGGCTGTGTAGGCCTACTTGTGGATTATATCAACACAGGACTGTATCTCTGAAACAGTCTGATATTTTCCAGTAATATTCTTTGCATGCCAAACATAACTTTTTCATCATAGCTCTATATAGTTTACCTTTTAGATGCAGAGGTAAAGGACTACATGCTGAATTTCTGAGTGCCACGTACAGTTGCTTGGTAGCATTTACTTATTTTCTGCCTGAACATTTCACGTGAATGAAAGATCACTTTTAGGGAGAAATAAAGTGTGTTTAGTTACTCTGTTATAAACGCACACTGTACATGTATGTTTTTATTATCTGCTTTCTTGTGAGAAAATAAAAAAAATATCTCAGTGTTTGTTGTGAACTGAAGGTAAAGGCATTTGCAAGTAGGTATGCTGTGTAACAAATAACACTTTTCCGAAGGCCAACGTATAGGTTGTGTCATCATCTGGTTATTAAAATACTACAAATAGCAATGTCTTTCAGCTTTTCCCAGTTAGGGCTTGCCACAGCGAAACGCCAGTCCACTAATGATTGGCAGTGGATTTTTACAGTGCCAAGTTGCCAGCCCGACACCCAACCTTCAAAAAAGGCGCACCCATTCATGCATGCACATACCTGCATGTCTTTAAATGTCGCTCGACCACGGGGAGGACATGCAGACTGTGCACAGAAGGCACTCCAGTCGAGAATCGAACCGGAGAGCCTCTTGCTGTGAGGCGACAATACAAACTGCTACACCACCGTGGCCTTATTAAAATACTACAGATACTTGTTTATTTTCTTTCTGAACTCACACTACCCCAGTAAAATATGATCCATTTGGCATCTGTTAGAGTACATGTCCTTTATCTTTGAAGAGGTCAACCTGTCCAAAAATAAAAGCTGTAAAAATTGTTTATACATATGCATATTCCCCCTAACCTAGACACATATTTTCCAAGCCAGATTGATAGAAAGTTGCAGACATTTTTCTGATTGCATACCATAGCTCTGAAACTGTCCACATTTTCACATAATCTCCAGATTTTTTACTCATATTTTGGTCCATTTTTCATAAAATTGCTCTTTACTGGCAACTCACTGAGGACTAAAGTCAGACAATAATGACAGACATTTGATTTTTAGCCTTAATATCCTTCAGAATATTCATGCTAATGCAAAATATGCTATTCTATCAACTTTCTAAGTTTATAAGAGCAATATTTTTAAAGTGTCCGTATTTTCTGGCCTATGTCCTCCCTGGTATTTGTGGCTTTGTCCAGATTTCTTGATCTAGGTATGTTGCATACATGTCTTATGACCATGATTAAGTGAAGCAAATACTGGCCATAGTAGTGTATTTTAGCCTGTTTTACTTAGTTTTATACGCGCGCGCACACACACACACACACACACACACACACACACACACACACACACACACACACACACACACACACACACACACACACACACACACACACACACACTGCCCGTGGTAAGCCAGTTCAATAGTCAGTTCATTTCTCGTATAGACTGCCTTTTCACCTCCAGAATAACCACATTTACTGAACAAGTGAAGTAAATCCTAGTTCCAGTAACATATTTCAGTTTGCTTTTCATAAACACAATCTTTGTCTGTTACTCTCTCAGTAACACACATACACTTACTTCCTTTGACAAGCCATACTTAAAATTAACTGCTTTCTCATGCAGATTGCAATCCCACTCCAAAAACCACCACTTCCTGACTGTAACTTGGAAGTATCTCTGATGTTTCACTGTGATCAAGTGAAAGCAGTTCTAGACAAAGTCATTCATTTCTGCTCATTTCACAAGCACACCGCATATGCTTTGACCCTGAAAAGCCAGATTGATGATCAGTTGCCTTCATATACATACTATCTCCCACCCTAAGCACCACACATTGACTGGGTACACATTCACTGTTTGACTGTGAACAATGCAAGGAAAATTCAGCCACAGTGATGTATTTCAGCTTGCTGTATGAAAACACACACAAGCATGTGTGCGAGTGTGTGCATATAGAAACACACATAGCCCCTAGATGCCAAGTTGAGAGTCTTGTTGTATGTTTTATATAAGGACCTCCTCTCCCCTCCAAAAGGAAACATATTTTTATTTTGTCAGTAGTAATGTGTTCAGCCTCTTTCTCTCTCTCTTTTTTTGTCATATAAACACTGACAAGCCAGATAAAAATCAGCTGTTTTTTAGACAGACTATGATTAAATTAATGAAATTCTGGTCTTGGTAATGTATTTTAGCTTGCTGTACAGAAACAAACTTTCTGCTCCTGATAAATTAAATGAATAATCAGCTACTGTCACAAACAGACTGCCTCCCCACCTCTACAAATTGCCACATTTTGACTCTGTAGAACTCTGGTATTTCACTGTGAACAAATGACACTTTCTGATGCCATGACACTGTGTGTGTCATCTTTTGGATGAGGTGTTAAACTTGAGGTCCCATCTACTTGAGTTTGTGGTAGCTCAAGTGGATGTAAAAATCCTATGGCACCTATAGAAAAGAGTAGGGCAAGTTCCACAATACCCTGGCCAAATTTCCCTAACAGTACAAATACCACCTTGAAAGTTTCCCGAAAAGCGACCAACAGCCTAGTGAGACTAACCTGGTCAACAAAGGATAAATAAATTCATTTTGGCATCTTTTTTCATGAAACCCTCCCTGGGATTCAGAAACAGAGTGCAATGCTTTAGGCAAAATGGGGAAACAAATGGATATGTGTAAGTGGTGGCAATTCAGAGACACCCTTAGTGTGACTGAGCTGGTCCATGAAATATCATATAGCAATAACCCACGCCTGGGTGTGGGCAATGCTGGATTTACCCACGGTTGGCGTGGTTTGGTCCCGAGGGCGAAGCACCCAGAAGTGGGTTATTGCTATTATACCATGACATTATTTAAGAAAATAAACTATTACTTTTCTTAAATAATGGCATAGTATAATGCCTGTTTACTGCCCCTCCGCAGATGTCTGGCATCCGCGGCAGTTCTGATGTACTGCGCGCCTGCGCAGTACATCAGAGCTGTGGGCAAAAGCAACGGAGAAAGCAAGATCTCCGTTGTTTTTATTTTCGCTATGTTAAATGGGTTTAACATAGCGAGACAGTTTTAAAATAAGCAACGGAGATGTCCGTTGCTTATTTTAAAACTGTCTCGGTATGTTAAACCCATTTAACATAGCGAAACAGTATAAAAAGCAACGGAGATCTTGCTTTCTCCGTTGCTTTTTTTTTTAAACCTGTCTCACTATGTTAAATGGGTTTAGCATAGCGAGACAGCTTTAAAATAAGCAACAGAGATCTCCCGTTGCTTATTTTAAAGCTGTGTCGCTATGTTAAACCCATTTAACATAGCGAGACAGTGTTTTAAAAGTAGAGTTATACTAATGGAAAAAAGTCCGGGTGACCGGACCTTTTTCCATTAGTATAACTCGATTTACAATGTGCACGCTGGCCAGTCAGCGTGCACGTTTTGGAGGGGTCATGGTATAATAGCCAACATTCTATATAAATAAAAGCATAACAAGGTGCTGCGGTAGCGTTGTCGCCTCAGAGTAAGACGCTGCCCGGTTTGACTCTCAGAGTGTCTTCTGTGTGGAGACATGCATGAATGGGCGTACCTTCGTTGAAAGTTGTGCGTCAGGGCTGGAAACTCAGTACATAAAAATCAACTGCCAATCATTAGCGGACCGGAGTTCCTCTGTGGCGACCCCTAACCGGGAAAAGCTGAAAGTCACAACAACATTAAATTGAGGTTCATGATGAATGTAGATATTGCAGCACGATTCAGAAATGCATAAATAATACATGATAAGCAGCTGCTCAAAATAAAATCCTGGTGTTAAGAGACAGAAATTACAAAGATATGTTATGGGTAGCAACTGCTTTAATATATATACTCATAAGACTGTTCTCACAGCTGGTAGCCATGTAGCTGCTTGATGTCACCCTGGCTATCCGAGTCATCATATCATGTATATCATTTCATTTCCTCCACAACATACTGCTGCTGTGTGGCTAAAAGCATCATGCGGGAGTTGGTAAATATGTATTGTCATCATAGCCAAACTCATGGAGCAGGTGGGATACACCTCCCTTTGGATATCATGGTATGTGTAGTTTTGAAGGTACTGGCTACAGGAACCTTCCAGCCTCCAGTGGGGGATACAGATGTATCACAGGCATCTATCTCAAGGATACTATACTAGTTTCTCAATGCCATGCTACAGCATGTAGAAAAGCATATGTGGTTTCCCCACACCACACAGGAGAGAAGCAACACTATGTGAGGATTTTAAGAAACATGACATTTCCTGGAAGTACTTGGAGCCATTGGCTGCACCCGCATTCATTAAGGCTTCATATGGGAGAATGTAAGATGTTACATCAATGGAAAGGTCATCCTGTCAAGTGCCATGTGGTCTGTAATGCACAAGATATTATACAATTTGTCAGTGCGTAAATTGCGATCAAGATTCCCACATCTGGCACACATTTGACATATCTGTTATTTGTGCAGGGTAACTTCCCCTGGAACATATTATTGGCATTGTCAGATATGCCATGGAGTCATGGCTAATGATACTGATAAGAAATCCACATACCTTGCTGAATAATGCATACAGCACTGCCCTGTTACAGACTAGAAACAGTTTAGACCATGTGTATAGATTGATAAGGCCCACTTTCACTGTCTAGATGTTGTGATGCCCGTGCACTGGCGCAGTAATCGAGGAGCCTCAATCCTCACCACTAGCAACAGTGAGGAGTGTGCAAATTGAAGAGGATAACAAGTACATACACAGTAAAGTACAATTTCCCTTAAGAGCACACAGAGATCACAGTCAGTCTGGGGCTGGTTTCTCCCATTCTTTCCAGATCCGCAATAAGACTCCCCACTGGCACAGTTATAGGGTACAGATCTCAGCCTAGTGGTCAAGCCAAAACCTCCAGCACTCTCTCTGTTCAACCAGTGCTTCATGTCCCTGCCCAAGTAGCTGACACACACACACACACACACACACTTTGAGATATGAGTTATACACAAACACACAGACACTTCTGGGGAAGGCCGGCACAGATTCTCCAGCTATGCTCCCTTCTCTCCAGACTATAAGGTAGAAATCACTGCCACCAACCAGTATTTATCAGCTACTAATAAAAGCCCTTACCAAAGGGTGTCCAATTTTTCTGTGTAATATTATTGTCCAATTAGTAAGTGTGACGAACAGCAAGGTGACTGGAGTGGCTTTGTAAAGTATCACCAAATACATGCAATACTCTAGAGCTTAAATTATCTCTACACAAAACAGCCACAGTTGAAAGGTTTACAAATATTTAATAATAAATAATAAAAACACAAGACAATACTCATCAATTCAACACAGTGCTAATACAGAGTTCAGAAATCACAGGAAAATGCTTTAAAACAATACTGTAGGATAGTCTGACATAAATATAGAAGACAGCTATACTAATCTGGCTATATTATATCTACCTCAAAGAGAAATACTAATTTCTGAATAACTTTACTTACAGAGCAAAGCAAGTGCCTGGTGAGTTGTTGTCAGATCTAGATCAAGATACAAAATGCTCAGTCTTTCTCTCTGAGAAAGTCTTAAATTGATAATACACAGTACTGCTGAGTCATTTCACATTACATCATTTTTATCACTTCTCCTTTAGTTTCCAGGCTAACAGAAACCAAAATTTGCATTTCTTTGTAAGCTGCACCTGTCCAGGAAGCCACAGCAATAAAATACACTTTTACATGTGAAACTTAGCAATTATCTATGTCCCAGAACAATAGGAAGAATCCCTTAGCCCAGGCAGCCTGTTTGCGAGCTTGAGATCAAACGCAGTTATAAAATTCTTTGCTCATCGGCTTTTCTCCAGCAGGGTGCACTGTGGTTACATTTTTGAAGTTCAGCATATAACACACTTTGCATACATTTGTAAAAAATAAGTCTGTAGATCATATTAATATTTACAAGGAAATATAATTATTTACAAAATTCTATCTAGCTAGGCTGACAGCCTTCACATATCCCCCTGCCCCTGGAGACCTCAAGCTAAATTTTCAAGTGACCCTTGAGAAACGTTGCTTGATAGGGTTAGGTCTATGTGAGTATACCTTATCCTATTCCCTGTCTTGAGAGCCCATCTGCATTGGCATTGCTAATCTCACTGTAGTACTGCACTGACAAATCATATGCTTGCAACCCTAGGCTCCACCTTAGTAACTTGGCATTTTGCTGGCTGGCTGGCTCGATATAACCATGTTAGGGGATTGTGACTGGTAACTACAGTGAATTTTATCCCATACAGATAAGGCTGAAGTTTCTGCAGTGCCCACATTATGGCTAGACATTCCTTTTCTACAGCTGCATAGCACTCCTCCCTAGGTTGGAGCCTACGACTGAGATAAACCACTGGGTGCTCTTTTCCCTCTGAAGAAATCTGGCTAAATACAGCCTCCACCCCATGGTTCGAAGTATCCACCTGCACAACAAATTTTTTGCTGTAATCTGGACTGGCTAATGCAGAGGATCCTCCCAAAGCTTCTTTAAGCTTCTGGAATGCCTGTTCATATTATATGCTCCACACTACCTTATCTGGCCTGTTTTTCCTTGTCAGGTCTGTGAGGGGAGCAGCTATGGTACTATAATGGGGACAAACTTTCTGTAGTACCCTGCTGACCCTAAGAATGCCCTCACCTGCTTTTAGGTAACAGGTGCAGGATATGCCTGAATGGCTTCCACTTTGGCAGGTTCTGGCCTGATCTTACCACTCCCCACTCTATGTCCACCATACCCACTTGACATTTGCTGGGCTTAATGGTCAACCCTGCCATCTGTAGTCTCCCCAGCACCTCCCTGACATGCTGAAGGTGCTCTTGCCAAGAATGGCTGTAGATGGCAATATAATATACATTTAAGTAAGTAAGCAAGGGAAAACCCTCCAGCACCTGCTAGGGTATGATCTACCAGCCTCTGGAAAGTCGCTGGGGCATTTTTCATGCCAAAGGGCATCTTTGTGAACTCATACAAGCCAAAATGAGTCACAAAGGCTGACCTCTCCCTAGCACTGTGAGTCAAGGGCACCTGCCAGTAGCCCTTGATAAGATCAGTGGTTGTAAGATACTTAGCTCCACCCAGCTTCTCTAGGGCTTCATCTGTCCTAGGCATGGGGTAAGCATCTGACTCTGTGTTACTGTTTAATTTCCTGTAGTCCTCACAGGATCTGGTGCTGCCATTCTTTTTTGGCACCAGCACCACTGGGGAGGCCCAGGGACTGTTGGACTTCTGAATTACCCCTAGTTACAACATTTCCTGTATCTCCTCCCTTAGAGTCTGTTTGACTCTCTCTCAGGCACCCTGTAACAGTTCTGCCTAATAGGCGTTTGGGGTCCTGTATCCACCTGGTGCTGCCCCCAGTGGGTGCACCCTGGTTTCCCAGTGAACATGTCCCCAAGCTCCTATAACACTGCTTGGATTTCTCGAAGCTGGGTAGGAGATAGCTGCTGGGACATTGCTACCTCTTCCACTGAAGTGTCAGTCTGAGCCTCACTGAGGAGATCAGTTACCAGAGCTCCCTCAGACTCCTCCTGCAATCCACTGCAAATACTCAGCACAAGGGCCTCCCTATCATGATAAGGTTTTGTCATGTTAACATGGTACAGTTTGTGACCCTGCCTCCTGCCTAGCAGTTCTACCATGTAGTTAACATCACTAACCTTCCTTACCACCTTATAGGGTCCATCCCAGGCTGCCTGCAGCTTGTTGTGTCTGACAGGAATGAGAACCATTACCTGCTGCCCTACAGCATATTCTCTAGCTTGAGCATTCCTGTCATACTAGATTGTTTTCTGCTGTTGTGCTTCTGCCAGGTTCTCCTGGGCCAAGCCCATGAGTTCCCTCAGTCTTGAAATGAGGTTTAGGACATATGCCACAACAGACTCCTGGTGAGATTCACACTTACCTTCAAACTCACCAAGAATTATATCTAGAGGCCTCCTCACCCAATGCCCATACAGGAACTCAAAGGGTGAAAAACCTGTGGATTCCTGGGAAACCTCTCTATAAGCAAACAACAGATGGGGCAAATATTTGTCCCGGTCCCTCTTAAATTGGTCTACAAATGCCCGCAGCATGGACTTGAGTAAAGAGTTTAACCTCTCAACAAGACCATTAGTCTGAGGATGGTAGGGGGTTGTCTTTAGGTGCTTCACCCCACAGTACTTCCACAGACAAGCCAGCAAGTCTGACATGAAATTGTCATCTCTGTCAGTCAGTATTTCTTTTGGGAAACCTACCCTGCTGAAAATCTCTAACAAAGCATTTGCCAACTTTTCTGCCTCAATAGAGGACAAAACCACTGCCTCAGGGTATCTTATAGCATAATCTACTACCACTACAATATACTATTTTTTCTGTGAAACTTGGGGTACTCAGAGGCCCCACAATATCCATAGCTACCTTCTGAAATGGCTCCTCAATCACAGGCAAAGTCATCAAAGGAGCTCTCACCTTGTCTTCTGCCTTGCCTTCCTTTTGGCACTGCTCACAGGTCCTGCCGTACCCTGTTATATCTCTGGAAATTCCAGGCCAATAAAAGTTCTGCATAATACATCTCTTGGTACATTTTATGCCCATATGACCTGCAAAGGGAATATCATGGGCTATGGCTAGAAGTGCCAGATGGTAGGCTCTAGGCACTACCAACTGCTGTATCCTCTCACCTTCTAGCCCTCCCTCAGGGGTCCACTCTCTATACAGTAACCCTTTGTCACAGTATGCAGATTCCCCCTTCCCTTGAGAATCAGGTGCCTCACTAGCGACCTGCCTCAGGCCTTGTAATGTATGGTCTGAGAGCTGAGCCTGTCTCAACTGTCTTTTTGTAATCCTTCCCAGCTCTCCTTGCACGGGAAGTCTGGTATCCTCTGACAGCAGTGCCTCACTGTCAGCCTGGGTACTACTACTCACCTCTGCCCTTGCAGTCACTCTGTTCAAGGGACCATCAGTACAAACAAGCAGCTATGGCTCACCTTCAGTCTCATTGCTACAGAGTAGCTCCCTCCCTGAAGTAACCACCTCACCAGTCCTGGCTGCAAGTATGTGGTCTGGCTGGGTCTCACCCAGGCTGCCAGACCCACATGCTTGTCTCCAAGTCTGGCTATGTGTAACTGCATAAACACATGATACTGCCTCATCAAAATCCTTCCCTATCAGGACATATGCAGGATGGTAGTTTGGTACCCCTGTTGTCTCAGGACAACCTACTATGGCATTTAGTCCTTCCCTCATACTGGCTCCCTCACCTTTTGTTCCCCACCTTGCCTCCATGGACATCTATATGCCACAGGACCCCCACTGGTTGCATTTAAAACATTTAACCCTAGGTCCTGGATGTGTCCCTGGACTAGTGGCTTCCTTTGCTACTGGCAAATTCTGTTGGGGCCATCTGGACTGCCCACCATGGATTCCTTTAGACCACTGAGCAACTCCAGGTGCCCTTTTCCTGTGCAGGGATGCCCTGCTTGCTAGGTATAGGTCTCCCTTCTTCCCCAACTCATCTACAGTAAGGCATTGTATATCAGCAAACCAGATCCTCATGTCCCCAGGCAAAGTGCTAAGGGCTTGTTCCCTTACCAAAAGGCCTGCCAGCCCTTGAAAAGTGGTGACCTGATATCCACTCACCCATCTATGAAATTAAGTGCTTAGTTCAACACAAACACTTTCATTTGCCGTGCGTCTATGCTCATGAAATTTTTTCCTATAAGCTTCAGGTGTTAGCTTAAAAAAATCTAGCAAACAATTCTTAACAGCAGTATAATTAAAAAAATCCTGATCAGATAGTTTAGACAGCACTGTTACAACTTTACCATGGAGTAAGGGGGTCAGGAACCGTACCCAGAGCCTTTGGTCAACATCATATTGTTTACATACCCTCTCAAACATGTGAATGAAACTTATCAAAATTATCCCCCTCTGTAAACTGTGGAAGAAATTTACTGACTTTTTGCACTTCTGGGGTCTGGTTACTCCCTTCCCCATTACCTCCATGACTCTGGTGAATAGTCAGTGTCAAAGGAAAAACAACTTCAAAAAAATCAACACACGGCAGGTTCAGGTTAAGGCACTTTAATCTTGCAGCAAGGAGACAAAAATGTGCTAATACAGAGTTTGTCTAACTAGAATCAGGAAGTGAAGCCATTCTTATACATTTCTTACAAGACATTGCCTACTAAGCTGATGTAATAAATCACAAGTTCTTTCAATATTATTCCATAGCAGCTGTTTGTCCATGATTTTCTGCTGGCATATCAAGTTTACAAAAAAACTTCCTAAGAAAAACAACGTGGCCTTGATGACCACCGGTCAGATACAACTTCTCACTATGCAATGTTACCATTCAAGGTACTATGGCTAATTCGAGCACAAAGCAAGTGCAGATTATAGTTTATTTCTTCAAGCAGTCTTTGTTCGATGTATCTTTCTTTTCTGCAGCTGTGCATGTTCTCATAACACGAACAGAGCTGATTGTTCAAGTTCAATAACATTATAGAAAACAGTATTGTTCTATTCATTATTTTCCTGACCTAGCAGATAATCACCTGCTTCTCAGTAAGTTTCCAAAAGGCATAAACATGAATTTTGCTGCACTAGCAAATACTAGGTCAGAGAGCATCTTGCAGTTTCAGAAAGCATATTGTAATTTCATACAAAACTAAGCTGTACATAAAATAGAATGAAATGTGTTAACCCTTTTAGTTTCTAATAAGCACTAAACATATATATTAATACATGTTTGTCTAACATTTCCCCCCTGTTAATACTTTTTATTCTATTTTCAAAAGCGTAAACAGTTTGCTTCTTCTCCTAACCTCTTTCTGTTCAGAATTTGCAGTTAAGAGAGTCATTCAGTCTAAACTTATGAAAGTGTTTCATTTTTCAGCAGTTCTTCAATTTCGCTACTTTGATACAAAGTTTCAGAAACTGACATGTCTATAAATTTTTGATTAATCTTTTCATGCAGGGAATACCACAACAAACACACACTCCTAGCAGGAGTAATCCCACACAAATGGCAATCAGGATGTTCATTAGGATGCTACCCCACCCCCCCCCCCAAACAAATTCTGGAAAAAAATCCGTCAGTGAGTTTGGGCCTGGTTTGGTCATGGCCGACACTTGCTGAATCACCTCAAGATGGTCGTTTATCTCATGCTGGTTGTTGGGAATATACGAACTGCACTCCTCTTTTATTAAAGCGCACGTACCACCTTTTGCCGCTAGGGTGAAGTCGAGAGCCATGCGGTTTTGAAGCACCACAGTTCTCATAGCGTTCAGTTAATCAGTTACTAATTCGAGAGCAGAAAATGTTGCATTGCTCATTACTTCAAGAAGTTTGGACAGTTTTCTCAGCTCCCAAATCGATTTCACTGTGCCATGATATAATAGTGTCACTCAAGTCCATGTGTATCAGTTTATCTTTGTTTTTCACGGAGTTATGGTTTCTCCAGCTTGCTTCGATTCGTCCCATTGATTCTCAGGTCTCCTGATTGGATTTCCAAGTTTCTTGGTGACTTCTCTGACATGTCGAATTCTTCCCTGAGGTAAAACTTCAGTGCGTCGTATGGCCGGAACCAGGTAACCCAAAATACAACTGCCAGACCAGTTCTCAGGTAACCATTTGTATGCCTTTTTCCCACACACAAAATAACAATTCTCTACTTTAGTATTAATATATACTTGCCCCGCATGAAACATTTTCTTATCAATGATATATAGTTGTTTAAAAAGAACAGGATTATGTTGTACTTCATCAACCGTTTTGTGCATTAATTCAAAATATGAGTCATAGTTTGTATCACAAATATAACCTGCATTGTTAGCTTTTATATAACATTTGTAAGGAACAGTCACATTACAATTGCTCCAACCGACCTGAACAGTATCATTTTTGTAAAAACATACAATTCCCTTTTGTGTAACAGGCAGGTACAATGCTATTTTGTCTTTTGATTTCACAGTTGTAGTATCAAAAATCAAATTTTCCCAGGTCTCATTGACCCCTAGGGGGACAGCAGTCGTTAATAATCCCCCGTATGCTGTTGGTATAGCTGTGCAAATCCAGCAATTTGAAACATTAAAAGTTTCAGCATACACATATTTAATTGCTTGGTAAGGGTTAAAGTTCGGATGCCAGTCTATGAGTAATGTATCTCGTTTATTTAGTTCAGCTCGTGTGGCTGGAAAAAGGAAAGGCCACAGCAAAAAGATTAATGTTATCAGTATAGTTAACAGAATGATCATGCAATACTTTTGAGGTTGTTCTGTATTTCTATTTGCTCCATATCTGGTCATTTTGTTCTTGTGCAGTAGTAACAAGTTTTTTGTCCAGTTCAAAGTTTTTAACCAGTTTACAGTGTGTCAGATGAATCCAGGATGCTTGCTCTGCGATCTTGACTGCAGTGGGTGTTGACAGTAGCACTTGGTATGGCCCTTCCCACTTCGGTGATGTCCAATTTTTTCTCTTGATGACTTTCACCCAGACCCACGTGCCTGGGACTACTGCTGCTTCCGATGGTCTGGTTTGTTCTTTATCTGAAACAGAATTTAACTGCAAAAGTTGTTTATTACTGAAAAGTCATCTCATGTATTCTGCGAATGAACTGTCGGCCTCCTGGTCTGCAAGCATGAGAGGTTTCCATTGAGGTATATAGTATGCCATCCCAAATAATTTTTCAAAAGGAGATAACCCCTTTGCATTCGGAACAGTTCTCATGCTCAACAATGCCAGAGGCAGGCAGTGCACGCAGTTCTTTTGTGTCTCACTAATTAATTTCCTAAGTTTATTTTTCAAAACCCCATTATGCCTCTCTACTAGTCCTGCGGATTGTGGGTGGTATGCACAATGGTTCTTTAAGGAAATTCCGAAATATCGGCTCAACTGTTGTATAGTTTGATTTACAAAGTGTGTGCCATTGTCACTGTAGATCTTTTCCGGTATGCCAAATCTAGGAATAGTTTCTTTAACAAGGACTTTTGCAACAGTAGCTGCATCTGGATTTTTGGTCGGAAAAGCTTCCACCCATTTGGAAAACATATCTATAATGACAAGACAATACTTCTTATTTTCGCATTTGTTCAGTTCTATGAAATCCATACATATAGTATGGAACGGATACAGTGGTGCAGGGAAACTCCCTTGTTTAGGCTTCAATGCCCCTTGTGCATGATGCTTGTTACAAACATGGCATGCTGCACAAACATTTTTTGTGTAGTTTGTAAATCCATATGCTGTGAACACTCGGTTCACTAACTGTACCATCCCCCCTGTTGAGACATGGCACTACCCATGGCTCAACAAAGCTGTATATCTAAACAAATTAGACAGCAAAATTGGTTTTCCTTCTTTGGAGATGTACAGCCCTTTCTCAAGAATTGCTCCTCATTTTATCAATTTTTGTTTTTCTACTTTTGTAGTAAGTGTCTGCATTGTTTTCAATATTTCTAAATCTAAAATCTCAGAAAGTTGTAATTCCTAACTCAAAAGAAATACTTCTGAAGTTGAAGCTGCCTGTTTTGCAGCTGTATCAGCTCTCGCATTACCTTTTGAAATCCTATCCTGTTGCTTGGTATGAGCTACGCATTTACAAATAGCTACTTTCTGAGGTAACTGAATAGATTCTAACAAATCTAAAATAAACTGCGCATGATTAATCGGTTTGCCAGTAGATGTTATCATTCCTCTATTCTTCCACTGTTGCGCAAAAACATGTACAGAAGAAAAAGCGTACTGGCTGTCAGTAAAAATGTTTACACATTTACCCTTTGCTAAGGTACATGCCCTTGTCAAGGCAATCAATTCTGCTGCTTGTGCAGATAAGTTGTGTGGTAAAGATTTTGCTTCTAAAATTTCAGTATCAGAAACTACTGCATACCATACTAGGTTCTGCCCTGTAGGACCCCTTCTGCATGAGCCGTCCATGTAATATGTCACGTCGGCATCATCCAAGGGAACATCCGTTAGATCTTTTCTAGGCTGTGTCTTTTGCTCAGTCTCCTGCAGGCAGCTGTGTGGTGTGCCATCCGCAGGGGTCAGGAGCAAGGTAGACGGATTCAAAGTTGTACATCGTTCAATTGTCATATGAGGTTGGCTCAAGAGTATAGTCATACAGGAGAGATGTCTAGCAGGAGAAAGATATGCTACTTTTTCTTGTAGTAAAATAATCGCGACTGCATGAGGCACTCTCAATGTGAGAGGGTGGAACAACACTACTGAGGCTGAAGCCTGTACTGCCATTGCAGCTGCGACTACCGCTTGTACACAGTGGGGCAGGGATCGCGCCACTGGGTCCAGCTGTGATGAATAGTAAGCTATGGGGCGTTGCTTGTCCCCATGTTGCTGTGTTAACACTGATGTCATATAACCTTGCTTACAATCTACAGTTTGGAAAAAACGTGTATGATAGTTTGGTAATCCTAAAACTTATGAGGATGCTATCAATTGTTTTAGTTTGCAGAAAGCTGATTCTGATTCTGGTGTCCATTGTAATAAATCTTGTGCTGCCATAGGCTTCTTATATATCAAGTTGGTGAGTGGAGCAGACTCCAAGGAATAGTTTGAAATCCAACTCCGACAGAAATTAGTAGTACCCAGGAAGGACATCATTTCCTTCTTGGTAGTCGGTTTGGGTGCTTGTAAAATTGCTATTTTCCTATCTTCATCTAATGTTCTGCCTTCTTTGGATATTACATATCCCAGGTATTTAACCTGCTTTCTCCAAAGCTGCAACTTGTTTTTGTTTACTTTATGTCCTTGAGTGGCTAAAAATTGTAGTAATGCTATGGTATCTTCTCTGCATTCTTGCTGGGTGGGGGCTGTCAGCAGGATGTCATCTACATAAAGTAAAATCTGACTGCCTCTTGGTGGGCTAAATCCCACCAAGTTGCTTACCATCTCATGTGCGAATATTGTTGGACTTTCACAATACCCATGTGGTAGTCGCGTATATGTATACCTTTTCCCCTGAAATGTGAATGCAAACCAATGTTGGCTGTCAGGGTGTATTGGTATCGAAAAGAACACATTGCTAATATCTACCACAGAAAAATACTTCTGTTGAGGCTTCAAATCATTCAATAGGGTGTGTGGATCTGGTACCATAGGTGCACTAGGTATTACTGTGTCATTTGCAGCTTGTAAATCTTGGACCATACGACATTCTCCATTTGCTTTCCTGACAGGAAATAAGGGTGTATTACATGGTGAATCGGGAGATTCTACCAGTACTCCTTCCTTAAGTAAAGCTGCTAGTATAGGTTTGATTCCTACTTCTGCATCTTTACTTAAGGCATACTGTCTCTTCTGTGGTCTAAATGCTGATTTTGGCATAATAGTAACTGGTCCTGCTGTACGAATTATTCCAACATCTGATTTTCCTGTTGACCAGAGAGTTTCTGGTATTCTCCGTAAGGCATTTTCTTCCTCTTCTAGTAAGAGTGCTAATCAGCTGTCCTCGCTAGACTGCAAGTGTACAGCTGGGTGTGTCTGTGTTATCCAATTTAACTTCTGCTTCTGTACTCCCTGTTCTGACAATTCTAACTCTATCTGTTTTTCCCATTTTGTGACTTTTTCCACTAGGTCTGCCCATTTTACATTCTTGTCCTTAGTTAAACTAACATGTGGTAATTGATTAGATTTATAGAGTGCAAAAAATTCCTGGGGCAATGAACAGCTAACTACACTGTTCCCTTCTGTGTCCCAGTACAGATTACGTAACACTAATCTGTTTGCATGTTTTTTAAACAGTTCTTGCTCATATTCCTTATCAGGTCCTGGTGTGCTACAATAATACAGAGTACAGTGCAACAAATGCTGTATATCAGTGTCAAGGGAGGGGGACTTACTGATGGCTATGTTCATCAGTTCTTCAGTTATTGCCCCTGGACCAGTCATGACCAAGTCCTGGCTGTACCAATAAAATGTTTTTTCCTCCGGTTGCACCACAAAAGTATCCATTTGTCGCTATGCTTCCATACCCTGCATAGTTGGAACGACTACTATGCCAA
The DNA here is from genome assembly GCF_019279795.1 of Protopterus annectens. Taxonomy (NCBI): domain Eukaryota; kingdom Metazoa; phylum Chordata; order Ceratodontiformes; family Protopteridae; genus Protopterus; species Protopterus annectens. The sequence continues at coordinate 821,454,523 of NC_056748.1, forward strand.
ATATCTGCATAAGATCTCTGCCCAAAAGGTTTACTGGGCATTTTGCAGAAACAACAATTTTGCTTTTTTGGGTCATCCCTGAAACAGGGTCAGTTATTGGTATGTTATGGGAGAGTGGCTCCCGATACAGCTGTCCATTAGCTGCTTTCACTAATATGTAATCAAATGATTTTGGATTTTCTGGCAGTTTGGAAGGATGTATCAGGGTCCGTGATGCCCCTGAGTCACACAGGAATTTTACTTCCCTCCCCTCTACCAGAAGTGTAACTTCCTGTTTCGTGTCTGCTAAATAGAGCTCTAGGCTCAATAATGCTAAGTCTAAAATCTCACTTTCTTCACCATCTGCGATTTCTTGCACTTCCTCTATTTATTCTATCACATTCTCTACTCCCTCTATCACATTTGTGTTTGTCTTTTCTCGGTTACTCCCTTCCAGTGATTCTTGACTATCATATAGTCAGTCCTCACCCTCCTTATCTTCCATGACTACCTTTTTGTTTTGCTTGCAATCCCTTGCTAAATGTCCCTTTTTTCCGCATTTAGAACATTCACCCCTTTTCTTTCTCTCCTCAAACTCCTCTGATCGTTTATCAGATTGTTTGTTTCCCTGGGCATTTCTCTTGCCCTTTTTCCTGGACTGTACTACATAAACTTCTGCTCCATCTTCTACAGAAAATACTTGGGCTTTCTTTTTCTTTTTTACTGTTAAAATGCCTTTCGGCATGTCTAGCATATTCAAGTAGTGACTGTAATCTACTTGTACGATGGTCTATCATGTGCTTTGTGATAAAGCTGCCTATAGGCAAGATACTGCTTTTCAAAAATCCATTCTTTAGCTGCTGCTCATACGGGGAATCATGTGTTTGGTCTTCAGGTACCTGCATTCCACAGTGGTTATTAAAACACTCTAATAATCTAGCATAATATCTGTCAACAGTTTCACCTTCTTGTTGGATGCATTGATTAATGCAAGTGCAGTCTGCCCTAGGCTTCCATTTCTCAGAGATTCGGTCTGTTAGACCTTTCACTCTGTTATCCAGTTCCACGTTGCTATGTGGGAGTGGCTTGTGTTCTGTGTCACGGGGATTCCAGTTGCCACTGATCATGTGCCAATCTGGACCTACGATTTGTCTAACTACTTTTTCTACTTTTTCTCCATTTAAATGATAACTTAACCTCATGCCCTGTAAGTCTTCTAAGAATTTTCTAAAATTAACTTTTGGATGGGGAATTCCCACTGTGGCTTTCCGGATGTCTTCCGGTGTCCACGGTCTATATACTAGGAGAGTCGGGTCCTGCCCTTCCTGTCCTGCCTGAGGATTTGGTACTTCTATGAGTGGACATATCTCTTCTTCACTCATAGCTCGTGAATTTTTGTTTATTTGATATAACTCAGTATCCCCTTTTAAGTTACGTGTTCGAGACCTAGTCTCGATGGGATCTCTGACATACGGTCTTGGCTTCGCGGTGACTGCCGGGTATAGCGGAGGTGGACCAGCTTGTCCACTCGCTTCATATTCTGGTAAGGGAAGCGGATGGGGAGGAGGGGCTGATGCTATTACCAAATTATTGTCTTCTTTATCTAGAAACATAGCTTTTGAATTATTACTTTTTTGTTCCCTACGGTTTGCCTCCTCAATTCATCTGTGTGCCTGAGGAATGCCTAATTGATGTTGCTTTTTCACCTGACCTTTTGCGTCAGTTTTAAGCTGTTTGATAAGTTTAATAAGTGAGGATTTTTCTAATTTGCCATCAAATTCATATTTATTAACCCATTTTGTATAGTACCTAACATTGTCGGCATGCTGTAATTGCATATATTTTGCATCTTCAGTTAACGGTGGATCTTGGGAACTTTTTGTGCACTTATTACCCATATTGTTCTGACTGTTAAAATGTTATGTAACCCTTCTTATTTTCACGTGGTACCACGATCTCTCTTTTTCACAGTTTATCTAGAATAACTGCCTTACCTATTCTGTTTCCCTAATCTATGACAAGACTGCAATCTTCCTGTCCCTGACTTGTACAAAACAAATCTCCTGACAGATGATTCAAATCAAGTCCCTGATCTAAAACAGAAAAAAGGTAACTCTCACCTTACCTGAGCCTCCGTGCTTGATCACCAGGTTCGATGGAAAACCGTTAACTCGTCCTCCAGTCGCAGATCAGAAAAGTGGCTGGCCTCTTTTGAACGACAATTCAGTCGGAGGTCTTTTAGAGCAGAAGAACCAATGTGGTCTCTTCCCTGTACGGTTTCATGCCACCTGGCCCATCTGACCTGAGGTGAAGCGAGAGTTTCCGGTCCAAAGGACCAATCTGTCAAAGGAAAAACAACTTCAAAAAGATCAGCACACAGCAGGTTCAGGTTAAGACACTTTAATCTTGCAGCAAGGAGACAAAAACGTGCTAATACAGAGTTTGTCTAACTAGAATCAGGAAGTGAAGCCATTCTTATACATTTCTTACAAGACATTTCCTACTAAGCTGACGTAATAAATCACAAGTTCTTTCAATATTATTCCATAGCAGCTGTTTGTCCATGATTTTCTGCTGGCATATCAAGTTTACAAAAAAACTTCCTAAGAAAAACAACGTGGACTTGATGACCACCAGTCAGATACAACTTCTCACTATGCAATGTTACCATTCAAGGTACTATGGCTAATTCGAGCACAAAGCAAGTACAGATTATAGTTTATTTCTTCAAGCAGTCTTTGTTCGATGTATCTTTCTTTTCTGCAGCTGTGCATGTTCTCATAACATGAACAGAGCTGATTGTTCAAGTTCAGTAACATTATAGAAAACAGTATTGTTCTATTCATTATTTTCCTGACCTAGCAGATAATCACCTGATTCTCAGTAAGTTTCCAAAAGGCATAAACATGAATTTTGCTGTGCTAGCAAATACTAGGTCAGAGAGCATCTTGCAGTTTCAGAAAGCATATTGTAATTTCATACAAAACTAAGCTGTACATAAAATAGAATGAAATTTGTTAACCCTTTTAGCTTCTAATAAGCACTAAACATACATTAATACATATTTTTCTAACATTTAGCATCTCCTTTTCATGTTGCCTCTGCCTCTCCTTCTCCTTAACTTCTATTTCCAAATGCCTGGTCTCCAACTCAAGTCTCTTTAGCTCCAGATGGATTTTCAAGTCCTCTGCAGAAAGGTTGAGCTGTCCATTATTTGAGTGTTGTACATCTCCACAGCCAGTTTGATCGTCCTCCTTGTTGCTATTTTCTAATGCAGCTGTGACCAAAGCTGCAATCATGTGTGCTTTAGTCAGGTTTCCACACATCAGTCCTTTAGCCTGGCACATCTCAGCCAACTGGCTCCTTGTCAGCTTGCCACACTCCTCTGCTGACATGCTTGCCTGCTCTCCTTGACTAACTAAGCTAACAAAAGAAATAAACAATTGTTATCTGAACTGTGAATGTTCACTGCATGGCTGATTTAGAGTACAAAAACACCTTCAGTGATCACTGTACACAAGCTACAGGAATTCACTATCCACACCACTACAAGTCAATTAGTATGTGATATGGCTAACTCACCTCTATCAAACAATTACTATTTGATGTGGATATCCCATCACTGCCAAACAATTAATATGTGATGCCTACGCAGTGGCCCAGTAAACAAGGAGCCTCAGCCTTGCCATTATCAGCAGTGAGGGGCATTCACATTGGAGGGATAACAAGTATACACAGTAAAGTACAATTTCCTTTAAAAGCACACAGAGATCAGTGTCAGTCTACGGCTGGTTTCTCCCTTTCTCTCCAGATCCCCAAAAAGACTCCCCACTGGCACAGCTATAGGGCACAAATCTCAGCCTAGTGGTCAAGCCAAAACCTCCAGCACCCTCTCTGTCCAACCAGTGCTTCGTGTCCCTGCCCAAGTAGCTGAAACACACACACTTTGAGATATGAGTTATATACACACAGACACTCCTGTGGAAGGGTGGCACAGGTTCTCCAGCTATGCCCCCTTCTCTTCAGTCTATAAGGCAGAAATCACTGCCACCAACCACTATTTATCAGCTACTAATAAAGGCCCTTACCAAAGGATGTCCAATTTTACCAAGTAGTATTATTATCCAATTAGTAAGTGTGACAAACAGCAAGGTGACTGGAGTAGGTTTGTACAGTATCACCAAATACATGCAAGTACTCTAGAGCTTAAATTATCTCTACACAAAGCAGCCTCAGTTGAAAGGTTTACAAATATTTAATAATAAATAATAAAAACACAACACAATACTCATCAGTTCAACACAATGCTAATACAGAGTTCAGAAATCACAGGAAAATGTTTTAAAATAAGACTGTAGTATAGTCTGACATAAATATAGAAAACAGCTAGACTAATCTGGCTGTATTCTATCTATCTCTAAGAGAAATACTAAGTTCTAAATAACTTTAATTACAGAGCAAAGCAAGTGCCTGGTGAGTTGTTGTCAGATCTATATCAAGATACAAAATTCTCAGTCTTTCTCTCTGAGAAAGACTTAAATTGATAATACACAGTACTGCTGAGTCATTTCACATTACATCATTTTTATCACTTCTCCTTTATTTCCCAGGTTAACAGAAACTCAGAATGTACATTTCTTTGTAAGCTGCACCTGGCCTGGAAGCCACAGCAATAAAAGACACTTTTACATGTGAAACCTCGTAATTATCTGTGTCCCAGAACAATAGAAAGAATCCCTTAGCCCAGACAGCCTGTCTCTGAGCTTGAGATCAAACACAGTTATAAAATTATTTGCTCATTGGCTTTCTTCCAGGAGGGTGCACTGTGGTTACATTTTTGAAGTTCATCATATAACACAGTTTTCTTACTTTTGTAAAAACAAGCCTGTGGATCATATTAATATTTACATGGACATAGAATTATTTACAAACTTCTATCTAGCTAGGCCGGCAGCCTTCACAGATATCTCTAGTGGTGCACTGCAGTGCAATCCAGAAACATTCAGCAAAATATTTGATGTGTTCAATACTGCACAACATCTTGATACCCAGACAAATACAGCAGGAAACTGACACTAGAGGAAACCTCAGACTCAACAGCAAAGTTGGTGCCTGGTGAGCAGCCTTTAGGAGAGCCCGCTGCAGAAGGTGAGCATGAGAAGCAAAGGTGGACATATGTGCTATGGCACTGACTAAAAGGCGGTGTCTGGTTCAAACCTATAGGCCAAATTAGATACAGTAACACTAATATACAGCATTTGCTATTATACCATGCATGGACAAGCCATACACTGCATCAGACACAGCGCAACATTGCAAGAGAGCACTGGGTGTTAGGTACATTCATTGTAATATGCACAGGTGGGATTGTCCACAGTGACAGGTGTTAGTTGTGGGAACTGTGTGTTGAGGGGAGTAGGAACTGTGTGTGCTGAGGGGAGTAAGTGTGTGTTTCTTATTCTGTTCTTTAGCAAAAGCCATAAAGATTGGTTAGGAAGGGGCTAGTGTTTCTGGTGTGGTGTATCTGGGTAGAGATAGGTGGTGCTAATGGACATTTGTAAATCTGCATGGACACAGCTCTAGCAGAAGAGGATTGATGTCTATCAAATGGGTGTAGGGCTCATTTAAGAGTTATATGCACTAACCATGAATGTCCACATCCATGTTTGTGCTTCTTCCAGGGAGCGTCATAAGCATGGTCTGCAGCATGCACAGAGGATGAAGTGTTCCCTGAGAATGAATGAAGGGTGTAATGTGCTATGGGTAGTTTTGGCATGTGTACCCCATCCTCATTTGCATGCATGACATCCTGTAGTGCAGTGTTGATGGCATTGCACTGCATGGATGGCATCCTGCAGTGCCCTCAACACTTGGGAATTGTGGAGGTCATAGCAGTATTGGACCTAGACTGTGTCATGGCCTCTCCATGGTGGTCTTCCCCATCAGATGTGTAAGAGGACCAGTCATGAGAATGGTGATGGCCATGATATGTGGCTGCACAGGGACATAAGCAACATACAGACTCCTCATGCCAGCTTTCAGAAATGGTGCTTAAAAGGGTCAGGCCCTCTTGGAGGTTATTATTCAGATTATGTACCACACAAATCAGTGTTTCTATTGCTACAATAGAATCTGCCTATCCTTTTATGATGGCCCTGCACATATGCTGTGTGGTCACATGGAGACACTCAGTCCCTGTTGCAGGATAAAGGAGAGCATCCTGTGCTGATTTGTCAGCCTTCTACTGTCTACTTGTGATACTTTGGAAGTGATAGGTGCGTTGCACAGCCACAATAGCAGTTTCCAAGGAGGGGAGAAGGAGCTATGTCTGTCACATTGCCTATGTCTACAACATCAGGCCTGCCAGTATCTACAGTGGAGGGCTGTGACACTGAAGCTCTTATGAAAATACAAACACACCTAAATGTATTAATGCATCCTTCACAAACATCCACATTCCACTGATGCTACAGCTATAAAACCGAGTGGCATGCAAAAATCTATAGGGAATATACTTTGTGCAAACTGATATTGTTGCTGCAGTCATGAAACACCCATAATAACAACAGTGTTCATTAGGTATAAGGGTTTGAGTTAGACAGGTTGCGTGTCACATAATACCTACCTGGGGCATTGCCAACTGATACCTGAGTCGATTAGTGAAGTTTTGCACCCACGGCAAGTCTTTCAGCAGGAATGAGAAACCCATCATACCCTCAAATGGAGATGCCAAGAGTGCCTCCATTTCAGTTAAGGTTGACTCCATTCTGCAAATCTCATCCATGACGATTTACTTCTCTGCCAGGTGGGTTGCCTTGTTACATGCACAACCAATCATGTCAGTGACCCTACTTCGTATTTGGTTATGCATTTGATTCTAGCCACTGATTAAATTCATCTGCTCAATGAATTCCCATGAGACACAGTCCCGAAAGGAACATTTCTTATCAGTTAGGGGCATCTGCTCACGATATTCACAGAAGGCCTATGAAAGAATGTTATTCTTGGCCTGGGAGAACTTCTCCATTCTTCTCTTCTCCTTTTCAGGCAGGTTCACTCGTAAATGTAAAGATACATGTACCCAAGTTCTAACCCATATCTTAGTACCACACAACAAAGTCCACTGTCACCATGGGCTATTTTACTAATTTTGAAAAGGCATATGCCCCTGTTCAATTGTCTACCATTCAGCAGCAGTCAGTATGATACAGTAACATAATTTCCATGTATCTAGGGCAACAATAGCATGCATAACGCCTCTGCTAAAAGTGTGAATAAGTGAAATTGTAATCCTCTGTACCCTTGCACCTTGTCTAAACCATAAATGTTGCAATATTATATGGCTCAGCAGTGTACTTGACTGTTGTCATATGTCACCCATCCTGCCCATGCTATACACTGTGAATAACAGATAAAGTATGTCTGCTCCATGACCTACCACTGCTGTAAGATCCCTGTCCTCATTATGTGTGCAGCACATCAGTAGGCCAAAGGCAGGCTGTTCATAAGCATGTTATTGACAACCCAAGTATGACCCACATAGCACTTCCTACACATGCAAATCTGAATCATGTTATGGCTAGGCTTGTATAGGTCTGAGGGACGATAGCCTAGTACCAACCTATGAACCTATGAACACCCCCCCTCCAAGTTAGGCAACATTTTCTGATGTATTACAGAATGGTGTGTAAATGCAATGTAAGCCTCATAATCAACATTTTCCAAATTAACCACTGAAACACAGAATGAAAATGCGTTTGCCTCAAACCCCCACATGGCAATGCCAGACGAGCATATTTAGGCAATGGCATTTAACCTGCCCTTCCTGACATACAAACACCCTCTCCTACAGCTACTGTGTACCATAAAACATGATTGAAAAAGGAGAGTGGGTACCAGTGACAGAAAGTCACATCACAGAACTCTGCACACTGTATGGTTTATTCCAATCACAGTCCTGAAGATATGGGTTAGAATGATTTCCCCTTGCCAAAAACAACATGAAGTATTGCAGGAATAGCCACTCATCACACAGACATCTACCACACAACAGTGTCATGCCAATGTCCTCTTAAGTGCTCTCTTCCACTTCAAGTATACTGCATGATACAAGGGATAATCCTGACAGTTAAGTACTCCCTTACAGTGAAGTTGGCATTATGACATCTCTCTGTTCACAGCATAACCACAAAGCCTATGCACCCTACATCCTACAAAACATACTTCAGACTTCCTACTGTGACACTTAAATTATAGTGGCAGCACAGTTCTTATCATGCACATCTCCCCCATTCAGTAGTCACCTGTTGTCAACTTAACAGGAAAGCAAATGCTTTAATTGTGCTACTCATAAAATGCCAGCTTACGTTTTGAATGCTTCCTCTGCATCAAAACCCTCCAACAGCAGCATTTTCTTACATTCTGCTTCCCTCTGGATCATCATTGTTCTATCAATGCTGCCAAATGTTTGCCTACCCTCCACAAAACCATAATAACCAATATCTATCAATTTTAGCAAAACCTTTGCCATTCCTTGAACTAGTATAGACAAAATCACTTTATAATCATGGTTTAAAATTGAAATGGGTTTATATGAAGCTGGATCTGAAGGGATTTCACGATATATGGATAGTATAGCCAGCACAGCTTTCTTCTAAGATGCTGGTGCTCCCATTCCTTTTCAAATACCATTGAACAAAATCTTCCAGATCTTTTATCACTTTCTTCCCTCCTCCCGCCTAAATTCCACAGGAAAACCATCTGTTCCAGGAGACTTCCCTACAGATTGATTATATGTCATAGTTTTTATCTCGTTTCCTCCTATCTCGTGTATTAGTTTTTGAGCCTCATGTTCCTCTAATCTTGGTATAATTAAGATTTTTCACAAATAGTTCCACTGTTCTCTTACTTGGTTTCTACATTCCTCTGCTTTAAATAAATTTTCAGAAAATTTTCTGAAATCTCTAAGACCTGTATAGGATATGTGGTTATTTTTCTTGCCATAGGCTTCCTAAGTTCTGCAACAACCCTTTCTTTCTACTTTCTGTTGCCTATGTTACAGTGTTAAAGTTTTTGTGCTCTAGAGTTATTATCAAAATATAGTTGTTTAACAGCAATTTTTCTAAACTCATGCATATTATCCAAATACTCCATTATTTTCTCTGTAGCACTCTGCAATTGCTCCTGTTCTTGTTCTGTTAGACTTCTGTTATTCTGCCAATACATTAATCTTTGTCAGCCCTTCTAAATAATTCATATTACGTCTTAACCATCTTTCTCTTTATTTCTATCCCATTTAAACTACATTTTTATTTTATCCCACTCCCTAGCTTTTTGTTCTGAAGAAATTTCTATCTTCCCTAAATAACTCTCATATAATTTCTACTGATAATTCCTTAAGTTCCTCTCTTTTTAACTGGTAAGTAGGAAAGCACCAGTGCCTCATTTTTTTACTTCATTGCCCTGCATTTTATCTATGTTTTTATTGGTGCATGATCTGAAATAGTTACTGGACGTGTGTCAAAGCTTTCAATTAAATGCACATGTTCCTGTAAAATATAATTTGTCTAGTCTAGCCTAGTTATTGTACCTTGGGGAATAATGTGTAAACTCTGTCTGAGTTCCTACTACTGAATTCACATCTTCTATACCAAATATTTACATACATTCTTCAGAAATGTACCCTCTTTTGTTTTATTTTCCCTTCTAGGTTCCCAGATACATAATCACTATTGCGAATCAGGTTTCATTTCCCACCTATAAGTAATATTTCCTGCTGAAAGCTGATTATTTTTCCTAAAAATTTCTTAGGCCCCATAACAGCTGTTTTTGGTGGACTATAAATACATGTGAAGGTAATCCTCCTCCCTTGCTCCCCACAGTCCTTACTACCACAAATATGTCATTGCAGTCTTTTTTTCCCTCTCCTAACACTATTGGAACCCCTCTACCAGTTAATGTTACTACTTCCCCATTCATTTGTCCATGGTATTCTGCTGAATATTCTTCTTGAAATTCTTTCTTTGTCAAATTCACATGCTTGTTGCTTTCCAAATGTGTTTCCTGCAGCATTGTTTAGTGTCTAACCCAGACTAGCCCCCCCCCCCAGTATTACCTTTTTCTACATCTCCCCTCCACTCACCCACCTTGCTGAATTTAGTAAATTAATCCTTTCACTCCCCTCTTTGTGAATTATCTAAGACTTTTCTCATGGTAAACATTACTGTATTTTTGCCTTGCTAAATATTTGTACTCATCCACAGTAGAATTAAGTTACGGTATAAATCAACTTGTTGACGGATATTTTCAAGTTTATGTATTTTGGATTGTTTTTTTTTTTTGTTGTTGTTTTGTACTTTTTGTTTGTCTCGTATTTATGTAGATTATAGTGGAGCTTATCTCCCCGGGCCTCTACTGAAAATGGACTTGTATCCAGTTGGACTAGCCCGGTCAACAAATGTAAAATAAAAATAAAAAAACAAAAATTGTTATTTGCACTCTGCATTTCAGTACTCTTTCCTTTTTGTCTTTACATGTAAGGACAGTTACATTCCAAGATACTGTGGATACAATAACCATTATGATGACAATCTGTTGTTCCACTTATTATACATGACTGATTTTTGAATATATATTTCTAACTTTTTTCTTGCATGCCACACTAATGTTTGGCAGGCTGATCTTTTATACAGTCGTTTCTTCTCATCTCCATTTGAAACTACATCATATTTCTCAAGACTTTCTACTTTAATGAAAATCCTAAAACAAAAAAACTAAAATAACATTTTCAAAACACTCCCATCCCCAATTAACTTAGAATAAACTATACATTTTTAACAAATGAAGTTTAACCCTCCAAAGAGGAACAACTGCCCCAAACTGACAGCTTTACAACAGTCATAACCCAATTTAACATTAAGTTACAGAAGTTACATTAAGTTTACCCATGCTGAAGCACATGTTATAGCCTGTGTTCCCACTTATTCTTACTGCTGTCTTTTTTCTTCTTATCTCTGGTTCCCTTCTAGATGTGATAAACAGCTTGTGTTCTTTCAGAAAACATTAATTTTAGCCTTAAGAAAAAGTGCACTAGCTACCTTTAAATAAAATGAAATTATACACCGTTCTATTACATGCATTAAACTATTAAGACTGTTGGGGAGGCTACTATCTCTTATTCACTTCCCATAATTTCAAACCTTATTTTTCACTGAACTGCTTGTCATTATACCTTTAATTTTTGTATTTCTCTCAGCAAAGAATGCTCAGAACTCAAAAGATTAATTGCTTGCACCTGCAGACAGCTTGGCCCCATGTAAAGGTAGTCAGCAATGAGAAATAAAACAGCTAACAACCTGCAAATGTATGAAGATGCATGAAGGAATCTTTGTACATTTCATTCAGCTCAGAATGTACAGAATTCCCCTAGCTAACTACCTTCAGCTGCTGATTTTTTGACTCCCATTGACAACATTTGCTTATGGAAAAAACAATCTAATATCTCTGCAGACACAAGAAGGTTAGAATTCTTTATAGCTTTCATCATTTTGTCTTATTTCTCAAGTCTATTTGCTTACAAAAAGGATGTATAGCTTACGCTAAGAACATTAAACACCCACACCTGTAAAAACAAGCAAAATTATCATCTTACTTCTACATATAATGGATTCAGCCCAAGATCACAACATTATATTAACTTAAACTTATTTCTGTTCAGTTCTTCTTATCTTGTTATACAGTAAAACCTATATTTATTACAACTAAAAAGGTACTTGTTTACTTTAATATCTTTAACACACAAAGCGATCACTGAAAAGATTCCAGACACCATTTAAAACTCCCCTGACTACACACTATACAAAACTTTATAATATAACATGCAGTTTATATAATTAATGGTTTTATACTAATAAAAACAACATTTTCACAAATGTGATTGATGGTTTATAATGTCACATTTATACACTAATTTCAGTAGTGCTGGTCTTCCTCCTCATTTTGTCCAGCTCCCAACACTAGACTCTGGTTCAGATCCAATGTACTTTTCACTCTTTGAGTAAATTCATGTGCTTTCTTCTGTCTTTCCAGCATATTCCTTTAGATCCCTGGAAAAGGTTTCACTGACAAAGTCTCTCTGTGAGCTTTATTGTCATAAGAATGAGAAGCCAAGTCCCCTTCTGCTTGCTGTTTTACTCTTGTTGGATAAACTTTTTTTATTTCTTCCTTAGCCTGTTCTGCATCCAAAAATGTCTTTGCTCCACCAGGAAAAATATTCTGAAGACAGCTGGATACAGTAGCTTGACTCTCACACCTACCTCTGGACATTCCCTGATTGCTAGGATAAATTTGCTTCTCTTTTTCCTGGTATGCAGTGAATAATCATTTTCCGTGAAACACTCTGCTGTCTCCAGTTTTTAATACTTTTCCCAAGTGTCACATTTTTGTCTGGGTCAACACTTTCAGCTGGTATGATTGTAACTTTACTAATATATGTCTTGGAGGTTTATATATTAGATCGTCTAATTTTTCTTTCATCGATGGCTTATTCATCTACTCCTATCCATCAAAACTAACTTCTGCGAACATCAAAATGTTTCACAGGGTTAGTAACCAAATGGCCACTACGCCACTGAAACACATCTCACTATATTGAACCCAACCAAGTGGGGGCTTCATCCCACACACACCCCAATGTGGTTATGGCTGTGAGGTGGATATAGGAGGAAAAGTATATATATTAAGGATAACATTAAAATGTGTACCTATATAAATGGTCTTTTTGAAAAGTTGACATACCTTCGTTGAAGGTTGTGCGTCGGGGCTGGTAACTCAGCACGTAAAATCAACTACCAGTCATTAGCGTACTGGAGTGCCACTGTGGCGACCCCTAACCGGGAAAAGCCGAAAGACACAACAACTGCTGTTTGGGACCACCCAAAATAACAGTAGTATATATAAAGCAGACTTTCAGTGACATAAAACTTCAGGTGGGACTGTACAGTTCACATTGAAATTAAACATAAGACCATATCTCAGGATTAGTAACATAGGATGAGATTCAGAGATGTGCTTATGTGTACTTAATAGGTACACTGCACCAAGGTAATCTCAGAAATCTGTACTCCAAACTCAGAGCCAGTATGGAGACTCTGATCATTGTCTTATTATTACCTTGCACCACAGGCTGTTCTGGTGGATAGTATCTTAGTCAGTGGCATACTAATCATATGTACCACTCAGAGATGTGGGCATCTCACACAAAATCTGCTTTGAACATGACATTACAGCCAATGAGCATGCCTGCCATCTGTGAGCATGCCTGCCATCTTTGAAGACACAGTTAAAGTGGGGGTGAACAAGTGAAGAACTGTGCTGTGCTTTAAAATAGGAGACCCATAATGCCTTTGTAATGGTGTTAAGACCAAAGTGGCACACAAAACAAGATTTAAATTTTGCTAACAAAGAACACTTCAGCTGATTGCAGCATATTTCCATACATCATTATATACATATACAAACAAACACACACACACAAAATAAATGCACTAAAGTCAAAGTAAGCACTGAATAGATTCTTGGGTTTTCCTTATTCCCAGTGATGTTGCTATCCTAGTTTAGCATTGCTGATGATTTGCCATGAACAAGACTTAGGACTAGTGAGCACATAGTCAGTTATGACTCATCCACCTAGACAGGCATTGACATCTGGTCTAATGATATGTAAATGTGCCTAGTGTGTAGGAATACAGAATAAGGCATGCAAATAAGCCTCTTTTTCTGTATTGTGTGCTATCAGCAGTTAATGCCACAATTCTACACTGAGTACCATGAAGAATGCATTCCCCAGTGTATTATTCCCACTGTTTTCAAACAGAGGTACCTGCCATCCATTGCTGTCAGACATAAAGCACACCTGCTTGTTCTAGTCTCTCCCTCGTTGGAGCAATAATAGCCTGACTGTGACTCTTTCTTCTGATTAGTTTATCTAATCAACAAAGAAATACGCTATTCATGTCACTATTCCCTGTTGCCAAGAACAGCCCTTTTTAGGTCCTAGACTGCTGCTCTGCATCATATGAACAAGGCAGCATTCACAACATACTGTCATTCATTACCCTGTTAGTCCATTTCTGGTAGGTATGTCATGAGGCAGCATCATTTTCATTGTACCACCACCCATATGCAGGCATCCCTGTTCTTCTTTTCTTTGATGTACTTTAGCTGTTTTGGATGGTCTTCAAATTTCATGTAACCCTCTTCCCTATCTTCATTCATAAATCTACCATCTGCCTGACATTTGTACCCTCACAGCAATTAATCTGTATAAGTTCTTTTGGATACCTCTCCCACTCCCCTGCTCATTTAGTAATGTCACATTCTGTGTCTCTCCCTGGTCTGATAGTTCACCTGTTTTAGAGGTGGAGGACTTCCTCATAGTTCTTTATGCCAGTGCCCGTGTATCTCCAGCAAGAAGTTTGTTTGCATTTGATAAAACACTTTGTGCTTGAAATAATGCATGATTTTACCCCCTTCTTTACTCTATCCACGCTGCACTCAGCAGCTTGGTCATTGTCATGTTGTTCTGCTTACCTTATATATTAGATCTCACTGTACTGCTGACGCACAAAGGTTTTGACTTGCGTGCTTCATGATAATTTCAGATATGGTATTTTTCTATGACTCTATGAGAAAAGGGGGAGGCCTGTGGGTACATAGCCAGTGCTGCTAAAGAAATGCCACAGCCATTCATGGAGTACCAACAAATTCAGCAGTGATGAGATGCGTGCAATTCTTTATGTGAACTGCATTCAGAGTATTCTGCACACTTATCAGGCTCAACTGTCATGTAATTTAGCACACCATAGCCCTTTCTGAATCCAGGCCATAGTGTTTCACACTTTTTTAAGAAATATTCACATAACGTACATTTCTTGGATGCTACAACCAATTCCTCATGATGTTTTAGTACACAGTAAATGACAACCCAGAAGCTGGGTATGTAACTAGAAGAGTCAGACTAAAAAATCCAAAACAGATTATGGAAATGTTAAACCACTAGTAATAAAATGAAAGGACAGCAGCAAACACAACTTAAATGCTCATGTTTTTGTGTGTGTGCATGTGTGTGTGTGTGTTTGTGTGTGTGTGTGTGTATTACATAAAGGTACACTGATGGTGTCCCTTTATCAGCAGTTGTTAGGCCACAGTTAGAACACTGTGTGCAGTTCTGGTGGTCTTTTAAGAAAGAAAGGTCACAGTGCTGGACATTATACAGATAAGATGGTTGATGGTGCTTGGAAGAGAAGATGTGGCATATGAGGACAGCCTAAGGGAGCCCATCCTTTTACCTTTGAAAATACATCTAGCTGGGAATGTACTATAGAAATTATGTACTAAGGAAGGAAATAAAAGGGAATGCAACTAGAAAGGAAGGATATAGCAGGAAGGGGGCATGGCTAGGAGATAAAGAAAGAAGTTTAATCTTTGCATAAATTATTTCTTAAACAGACAGATACTGAAAGGCTGAATTGATTAGCAGGCTTTGAAATAATTTTAGGAGTGATAATTTTGTGTTACAAGCATTTTAAAAGCTGCTGTGTAGTAAAAATAACATATCAAACAGAAAACTAAGTATATGATGATGTACAGCATTCCATAAACTAATACTTTTTTTTTAAGTCAGGAAGTTGTGGCAACGTCAGATCTGCTGCACTGCAGAATTTAGTATGGTTGCTCCCACACAGAGTAATAGCAACCATCTGTATCTAGGTAGACACAACACCTAAACTTCCAGAGACTATATTGAATCAGTGAACACTTAAAAAAGTGAATGCTGATTCATCGACCCTATTTCAGTGAATGCTAAAAATCCCAAACACCCAGAACAGCAAATTTTTTCTCAGGGAAAAAAATCGCTGGGCTGGTTTCGGGAGTTTGCCATTTCCTCCAATGTGGTGTGATCTCAGAGTTCGTATATTTAAGTAGGGGGGATGTAGGGGGTGGTTTCGGGAGTTTGCCATTTCCTCCAATGTGGTGTGATCTCGGAGTTCGTATATTTAAGTAGGGGAGTGTAGGGGGTGAAGCCCCCCACATTAAATACTGTTTTAAGTTTTTTTTTTTGTTTTTTTTTGTGGAACAGCGATTTTTTTTTCCTTGTGGAAAAAAAAATCGCTATTCCAAGTGTTTGGCATTTTCAGCGTTCGCTGAACTAGGGTCGATGAATAAGCATTCGCTTTTTTAAGCGTTCACTTATTTAACATAGACCCAACTTCCAGCAGACCTATGTTGGTGGAACAAGGGTGCTATTTAGTGACACATAGGTGCAAGAGGTCTTTTGGTACACAAGACTTGATTTTGTGAGGCATTATTAGGTCAGCAAGACTAACATTAAAGAAATTAGCTGCCTTATATGAAGCCACTCCAGATTTCACTTTACAGCTGTAGTATGTTCTCACTGTGGAGTTCTCTTTCAACTGTAGGCAAAATTAATCTCTTTGCATAGAGTATATCATACTCAATAGAGCTAATTTAAAATAAAGACATGAAGGCTAACACAAAAATTATATAGAAACTTACAGAAACATTAGGCAGAAACAAACAAAAAAAATAAAAAAATGACTGCATTTTTTGAATGTATAAACAACGTGCAAAGTCTGAAGTAAAATGTAAAGCACTGTATTATATACAATAGAAAATCAATGCTAAAATTACTTAATGGGATGTACTCAGTAAGTAAAATTACAGATTAGAGGTTTATTCACATTTACAAAAGGAATTGAATGTGCTTAATGAAGTTACACAAAGGCTAAAAATAATTAATTGGTTATGCTGATAAACACCTCGGTCAGATCTTAATACAACTAACTACTCTAATAAGCTAGAGACATGAAATAACTTCAGTTTGGTTATATTTCTGGGCAACTGGAGGAAATATGTGAATCCAGCATTCTCTTTCTGTAAATCAGAGTACATCTTCTCGTCACAGTGCATTCTGTGTCCCTTTAAAATTGCATCACAGAGGTGAAAACTTTGTAAACTAAATTCAGGCAATATGGCATTCATCCCATCAGGCCATTTTGGGATATAACCAGGGGCGGCTCGTCCTATCGGACTGCCGGTCTGCAGCCCTCCCACCTATAAAAAAAAAACAAAAAAAATATCTGTGAAACACAAAATTCATGACTGCCTTACCAGCAGTCCGGATAGTTACATACAAAGCAATCTTTGCTGTGAAATACCCATGATTCTGTGTGGTGACAACCGCACAACATAGAGGAGCTCCGGACTGCTTCAGCCGCAGTCAGAGCCAATAAGAGGACTGAGCTGCTCTCACAGGACTTGCGAGACAATGCGTGCGCGGGAGTACTGATCGGTCGTTTGGTGAAGGAGCATGCAGGATTTAGTAGCAGCAGCATGCAGGAAGTAGCTGGTTTTGGGCTCGGTCATGGATGTGGATTTAGTAGCAGCAGCATGGTTTTGGGCTCGTGGATGTACCGGCCGGGTCACCTCACATGCAGGATTAGGTAGCTGATCATCTGGTGGTCACTCGCTGTTTGGATCTAGTTTACTGGTCGCTGGTTAGTCCGGGTCCTGCAGGTAGGAGTGTGTGTATGTGTGTGTGTGTGTGTGTGTGTGTGTGTGTGTGTGTGTGTGTGTGTGTGTGTGTGTGTGTGTGTGTGTGTGTGTGTTACAGTTGTAAGTCTATCCTGCACGAAACAGCCTGGTGGATGTATGCCTAGCAGCCCCCAACTCAGTTAAACCCAGCAATGCAGTTCGGCGTGTCAGTAAAGTTTTAAAATGTTAAGTTGGCCAGTAGGCCATTCTTGAATTCAGAGGTGTGGGGGAGAGGAGTAACTACAGGAGGTCCTTTAAAACAGGTGAATTATTACTTGCATCTGTGAGCTTTTAGTGCCTCAAAGGATACGGGCTTGTTATCGTAATACTGTAACTCCTCCGTTAATTTCTATAAATATTCCCAGTGCACTCTACTGTATCGCGATCCATCAAAATAAGCCCTTTTCCCTCCTTATCCACTTCCCTGTGTGTCATATATGGTTTTAATATGTTGTCGAATGTTTGTCTGTTTTTCATAAAGCCACACTGGCCCCCACTGATTATTCGTGGAAGAGTTTTTGCTAATCTCTCCATTAAATGATGTAAATATTTTTTAATCATGGTTTACAACTGATATGGGACAATAAGTCTCCCAGAATAGTTTGATCCCTTTCCTCTTTCAGTATCAATGTTATTATAGCCTTGTGCCTTGATTCTGGTATCTTTTTTTCATATGTTAAGATCTAGTTAAATATCGCATATAATTTTAGTTTAATCTCTTTGTAGAACTTCCTCCAAAGCTCCACTGGACACCCATTCTCACCTAGAGGCTCCTCTGGTGCATGTTTTTTTTAATTTGCTCCTCTGTCTCATGGATTGTTATAGGACTCTCCAATATTGTGATTTCCTCCTTTTTTAATACTATCAAGTCTACCCACTTCCAGAAAATTCCCCATTCTATTTTCACATTCTCCATACATTTCTGAATGTTTCTACAGGTCCTGGTAGTATTCAATGAAGACTCTTTCCATCTTACTTGGCTCCTTAACTACCCTTCCCCCTTTTAAGTCTCTAATTTTCATCACTCTTCTCTCCACCTTTTGTTGCCTTAATCTCAATGCTAAATTTTTTTCTGCCTCTTAGGACTGATTTCATGCCCATGCATTCTGAGAGCTGCTTGTTTTTGCAATGGCATTTCCTCTACTTATTTCCTCCACTTTCCTTCCAGTTTGACAAGTTCTTTCCTGCTGCATGCTTAAAAGCCCTAATATTTGTTGCATTTCTTTTATCTTTTCCAGTTCATTCTATTTTTGGTCTTCAATCTTCCCATTCTTTTTTTCTATTTCCTGCATATTAATTCTTCTTATTATTATTGCTTTGAGATTATCACAATTCTAGATCATACCCTTTTCTGCCTCAGTCCACTTACATTTACTACCTCCATTACTTCTTTAACTATTTTGCCTTAAATCTCCAATGTCTTCTATTACAGTCTTTATCTCATTCAGATATCTTCACACTTAGAGGAGCATAGGATAAACGTATCAGGTGCATGTAGAACATTCTTCTCAGATACCCATGATCATTTGTGCCCTGCTATAATAAGGCACGCAGTTGTGTTTCTGAGGTTAGACTCTGGCAGGAGAGTCTGCACAAGAGAATTAAGTGAAAACCACACTCTTCATATTCGGGGTCACCACGGTTTCCTATTCTTTTTTTAACAAAATCAGCCTACAGCACACACACACAAGAATTTTTGTTAATGAACATAATGAAGAGAGTTGGTTATTTGGCTGGCATATTTTAACCAGGGAAAGCCCCGCAGCCTTAGCACAAAAGCACTGCCGGCAGAATGTCAGGTAAGAAGATAATGTTTCAGTAAGTACTTATGTAGGCATATATATATATATATATATATATATATATATATATATATATATGTATATATATATATTATATCTTTCAAATGATGCCTGCGTTGCCTGGGATCATCCTGCCAACTTTTGAGTTAGAATTATTTTTTACACACCCTTGTCAGTAAATTCTGATACAACAGTCTTGCTGCTTGGCATCAACTTCAACAGTGCATTAAAAGTTGACAATGGTTTTATCAGCCTAAGTACAGACTGAGATGTTCAGAACACATAAAACATAGCAACAATTGCAGAGTTATTTTTAGCTAGCTATCTTTATCTATTTAAGGTTTAAATCAGCAGCAGCCAGCAACAACAACTGCACTATAACCAACAATTCAAACTCTGTGTTAAGAAATTAAGCATTAGCGAATGGCCCACTTTGCATCTGTTGTAACTTGCTTGGGCTTCCAATACAAATAGTCAAAGAAACAGCCTTACCTGGTCTTGAATTGCTTACTCAGTCCAGTGTCATCTCCTGTTCTGGCACTGAATCGTAAATGTCTGTCTGAGCTCCTGTTTAGGCAGCCTTTCTGCAAATGACAAACAGGCTGGTACATCCCACATGTTTGAATGTTTGAGGTAAGCATTTAATTAAAAAATGAGGTAGCCACCGTGGTAGATGGGGTGTGAGGCAACACGATAACTAAAGAAGCTGTTTTTCATCTGAATGTGCACCATACCTCATTGCAGAAGTCACGTGTTCTCATTATGATCTCATTTGTAAAAGTGTGCAACTTGGAATTTTTGTAATGCCTTGCCTTGCCACAACATGTTCAATTGCTTTTCTGTATTTTCTTATGATCTGCTTCCTTTTCCCAATGTTATAAGACAATAACCACTTGCTGGTATTTTAGTATTTTAGTTCCACCTGTATGCAGAAAATACCTGAAATTGCCATTGCAGCAAGTTGCCTTTTTGCTAACAAGCTGATATCTCCCTCCTTTGCTGCGGTTCTTGATCCACTGCAGAATGATATTCTCATGATGATTAAACAAATATGCTCGAAATTACAGTTTGCAAATGGAGGTAGAGTTTATCAGACTGTGTTCCTGCACACAGTGTGCTTTCTGTTCATTGATCTAGCAACTTAATCACATCATTAACCCACCAATATCCTGCATTCATGTCTAATATTCACGGCAATATTTAAGGTCAGCATCAAGCAACTTTGCTTCAAATTCTGCCATTTATCCCCTTTGCTTTCCTTCTTCCATATTATTGTTTGTTCTTTGACATTCTGACATTCTGATTGTTTATAGATTAATTCAGTATTCTTTTTCTTATTTGAGCTGCCTCATCTTTATTCATTTACCAACTTTGTAATTCAGCTACATTGCCTCACTTTTGTGCCTTCATTGAAAGAATAAGAGCTTAAATAGATCTAGCATGTTTTATATCTTCTCTGAACAACACATTGCCAGAGAATGACTGCATCCTTAGTGTTAATTATGGTCATTTTTTTGTCCATGACTAAGCACTAAACAAATTCACCATCCCTACTATTAGTGTTTCCCACTAGAGTGTGAAGCTCTGCAAATTACTATCTGTAGTGCCTTGAGTTGAGTCCCTTATGCCATTTGACTCATCTCTCAATCTTGTGTTACATATTTGTTTGTTTTGCACAGCCTTCTCTTCTTTATGAATATTAGCCATGGGTATGATAACTTATCTGCTTATTCAGTGACCGGATTGGTTCAAGGCCCCTTTTGGCCATGGCTTCAGACTATGGCAACACAAGCATGAAAATATTTATAATAAAGAAATGGTTTAATGGTTTAAGGCATGGTTCAAGATGCAAAACCTGTATACAGTAAGCAAATATTAGATGGGCAGTCGAATACCTTAACTATTCATATTGCTGAAACAAGTAGATAGTTGTTGTCAGGCAGAAGGTCTTTTTTTGGATAAGAAACATTTTTACAAGTGGGGGTATCGCAGAGATTGCTACTTTCAGCATGTTACTTGGTACTTTAATAAAGCTGAATATAAATTATAATTAGAACTGCAGTGCAAGTAGAAGTGGTTTGAATTGAGTGCTGCTTGTTTTTCTTATACTTGATTTTGACTGACATTCCAGTAATGTATTTAAAAAGTAACTTATTTTTTCATGCCTCACAACCTTTTTGTTTCCATCTAGATATTAAGTAAGCTGTCATGCAGCCAATGCATTGACATTTTTTTTTCTTCTACACTTCATTTTGTCTTGATTGGACTCTCATAATGATGGTTTGGCACCCAGGGCAACATAAAGTTACAGTTTTTGTGGTTTTGAGCATAGCTCCTCCCCTTTCCAGTTGGCCACACCCATTCTCATTGACCCCACCCATTCAGCTGCCTCCTGCAGCCCCCCTTTGATTTGAAGTCACCAGCCGCCACTGGATATAACAAATAAAGAAACAGTAGCTATTTAGGTGGAGCCATGATATAAGTTCTAAAGCATGTCAACACATCATGATAAGTATTATTTTTTTTCATGTTTTTCAGAGTAACTACCTTTTAACAGTTTAGGTACTCAAGTATGACTGTATGTTGACACAGGGTACTTTGCTTATGACTAAACATTGATGTAAATACTATGAAATAGCTTTGTGACTTTACATTTGTCAGATTGATTTATTGACATCTGCCAGTAACTCATGTCCTGCATGCTGCAGAAATTTAAGTTGCTAATTACTCAAACAGTTACATTGACCAGTATATGGAATTGAAAATTAATCATTCTTTAAGGACTGTGTAATACTGAACTCAGTTTGACAACTTTATTTGTATGCAAACTTGATATGCATAAATACGGGTACAAAAACATTGTCTTATAAGGATACCAGGATACTCTCTGCTGTGATATGTGGATGAAAATTAAAGGCATACTCTACTAGTTTTGGTGACTCTCATCATTTTATTGAATTAGTCAGAAGACTTAAAACTTGAACATTTTAATATTTGACGGACGTGATGTATGGTCTACTTAATTAACACTGAAAAGCTTTAAAAGAAGGGCTTATTAGTTTAAAAGCTTAAGAACTGTTCTATAACATTTATGATGATCCATCAAATAGAATTACATTTTTTATTTGGTGCTGCCTTTTAATAACATATATTGCCAACTCCCAGTGAATGCATATTGAACCTTCCACTCATTCATGGATTATTCTGCAGCTCACGTTACTAGTATTTCTGTCATTTTAGTTATATCCACATATTACTTCTTGAAGTTAACATTTTAATGAACGTTCATCCCCCAGATATTTTTTTAATAGATTGTTTGTGTCCCATCCTTTTTCCTATACATAATTACTGGCAGGTTGTTTTCAGTGTTAAACACACATGGTCACAGATTTGAAAATTACATCCTGTTACATTGGAAATAAACAGTCTTGAAAAGGACACTGACACTGGTATATTTTCCTTGTTAAGTGCATTTGGTTCAGGCATGCAGGAATTTTTTTCTTCTGGCTTCTGCATTTTTCAAATAAAACTGCTGGTACATGGATGTGCATCTGCAAGTATCATCTGCATCTAGGTGTCACCATGTCGTATGGTGATTAAGTTAATGTGCTAAAACTTTTGAAATGGGGATCTAAATCTCAAAGAATCCTGCATATATACCATACAGGTAACAACTTCTCCTTCTAGGTCATAAGTGAAATATGATGTGTTTTAGTGTACATCTCGAAAGGTAACAATATTCTTTCAATTCCTCTTCTTCTGTAGTATTATAAAGCAGTATAATGCAATATTTCCCTTTATCAGTAAAACAGTTGATCCACCCATGTCCTGCCCTGGCTTGCCCTCCCTGTGATACAAGTCCTTTTGTTCTTTCAGGAATCCAAATCACTAACAAAATTTAACAACATTCCTGCTTTTGTGTTAGTTCTCTGGTTGATGTTTACATTTTATCACTGTCATTAACTGCATTTATGAAATTAAAGTTTACAGACAAGACCTGGAAAAAGATTATACCGTGACTCATAATTTCCAAAAGACTGATTTGAAATTCAGTTTGTTAATCATTTCTAGAATCTCTGCTTCAACAAATTAAGTAAACTAATGGGGTCATGAAACACCACCTTAAGTAAATGCAAAATGTGTCCCTTTTAAAGTTTTTGAAACATATTTCTCAGTTTGTACATGTTGACACCCAGTGTGCCTCTGAAAGTAGAAAATGTGCTATGAAATACATTTGCCAACATCAGTAATTGTATACAAAACAGTGATTAACAAACGTATGTCTGTATAGGCAAGTTCATTTAAAACTTAGAAGACAAAAAAAAGTTTCATCTAAAGATTCTGTAACATGTTCAGCAATTTTGTACCTTCCCACAGAATGTAAAACCTTGTAGGTTAAACACACATTTTGATACCACTGCTCAGTTTCAGTTACATAATACTTTGCTGTAGGAGATGCCAGCCTTAGAAAGAAATGCTACAATAAAGTGGTTTCCTCTGTATGTCCCACAACAGAAATAGGCTAACCTCACCAAAGTTTTTTTTAAAAGAAATTTCTCTGTTTGGGACAAGAGTAAAACACTGCTATGAACTATTTTCTAAATTGATTTAACAGTACATTTTCCAGCAGCTTATGGCAAGATTACTCATCTCCACCAGGCAGAGTAGCATCAGCGAACCACTTACTTGGTTGTTGATAGGATAATCTCTGGGGAAACTAGACTCCAGCTGATTTTGTTTTTATGCATTTATTTTAAAATTAAGTTGTTACCACAACTTGGCACCAACATATGAAGTGAGATTTGTCCTGTTGTTTTTAGAAACTTAAGGAAAGATTACTGCCAGACTGACTTGCACTACTGACTACATTTTCATGGAAGTATAAGAAGAACTGCTAAATACTAGCTGGTTGTGCCCCGAAACAGCTCACTTGAGGTGTTTTAAGAATAATGTTAGTACTATATGGTAGTATAAAGTATAGATGATGCGCATTTAACCTAATGCCACTAAACACAGGTACTTCGATAGCTGTTAAACTCCAGCTGATACATGTGTTTAACTATCGTGATATACGGTACTGTTTGATGTAAGCAAATAAATTCTGGGCCTACTTTTAATTATTTGTATGCAGTTAAATTTAGACACCACCACACTTCTTTACATGTGCTTATTATGCCTATATTTATCAAAGTAAATGTTACTTGAAAATTGAAATTTGAAACATAATTTGCTCAAATAAAATATCTTTTTAAAATGGCAAACATTTTTCTACTTTTAATGAAGTGTTGTGCATATGATTGTAGATATGATTATTACACATACTGCAAGTCTGTGGTTTGACCTTCCATAACATCCTAGTTATGTCTTTACTTCCTCTCTTTGTTTTAAATCATCTGTGTGTTGCCCCAAGCCACCATCTTTATTTCTGCAGTTACTTGATGGCAACAGAAAGCTCCTTAATCTGTTCTTTAACCTTTTTTCATCTACAGAACCTCTTTCAGGGATACTGTTTTCAGCAGTCTTATAACAACTTATCATTTACCTTGCTATGTCCTTTACTGTATTTCTCTTAATTTTTCATTCCCACTGCATTAATCGTACTATAGATCTGCTGTAAGACTTATCTTCAAAGAACTGCCATCTTATCTCACCTATTATTTATTTTAACAGGATTGCGAATATTAGCCCATCACCTGCTTTATTATGGGAAATACTACACCCAACAGTTCGAGAGTATCCTCCCATAGTCAGCACCAGTGACCTACACAGTCCTATAGGCAACACGCAGATTTCTAAGAACTTTAGCTAGTCCATTAAGTCAGTCTTTTTCTCTGGAAGGCTTGCTAATAACAAAACAATTGCTTCTGTTTGTATTAAGCCTACTATATAATAGATTTGTTCTGAATTGCAAGCAGCTGATTTCCACATCCCAGCTCCTCCCTTAACCTCATCAGTATTAAAACTATTCCACTGAGTTGCCATCTTAGTCAGAGATACAAGGACCAGTATTAAGGAGCACAACTTATCAGGAAGAGAACCCATCAAAGTATATTGTAGCTACAGCAATAATCTATTCATTAACATGTTTTTGTACCAGTTTTGACAACAAAACACTTACCAACTTACCGAGCATTGGGCAGCATTAGCCCTGCTCCACTTAGCTAAACTACTATTGAGTGGCTTTTGCTACACTCTCTACCCTACCCCCATTCCTACCCAGCCGCTTATCATTAAATTTATACTTAACCTGTCATCACCTGAGCTGCCTACCACAGCCCCACCTTTAAGATCATGTTACCTACCATTATAACCTCTAAGGCCAAAACCCACAAATTCTAAGCAATTGAACAAAATAGTGTAATTAAAAAAAACAAAAAAACAAAACTAAGTAAAACCTTCCTCAAAATTTCTCCAAGGCAACCTTGTTTATTTAAAAATCCATCTTTCTCCCTCCCTAACTTCTTAGTACAATTAATCCTTAGCCACTCTACACAGTAGCAAAAACATTTGCCATACATACCATTACATCTAGCTGTATACTAACTTTCTCTGCCCATCTAACTAGCTATAAAAGCTCTTGCCCTCAAATAACCCATCCACAGTTGCACCCATCCCAAACTATACTTCCCCATCAAGCCATCCCTCTACAACACCACCATAATCCATCGGAACCCCTTATTCCCATTTTGCACATGGGGTCAGGGTGTCACTTCAACAGTGACAGTCATCTAGAGCTAAGGTTTGCACCACCGGGTAGCTACCAACATGCTGCTATAAAAAGTTCCAACTAATCCCAAACACCAAAACCAAAAAACTACTAGCCACCAAACAAAAGCTACCACTTCTAATGATTAGAAGAAAAGGCTATTCCCCATACCTCAATAAAGTGTAAGTAAGTGGAGACCCAGAACCCAACCCATCCCCAAATCACCATTAATAACCATTCTCACACTACCCCCAACCACAATCATCCACAGCCTCCACGCTAAAATTTAAAATATTAATGTTTGCAGCATCGGCAACAAGACATGTGAATTCCAAGCATCGCTAGAAATCTACCCACCTGCACCTTATAGTAATCACAGAAACCTAATTAAAACAAAAATAAAAGACGAAGAAATAATCCCAGTTGGTTACAGTATCATTAGAAAATACTGAACCAGTAAACAAGATGGTGTATTGGCTATTAGCTAACAGTCATCATTACATCTTCACAACTATGCTACAACAATAACAGATATTATTTATGAACACAAAAAAGACATATTCATTGTAACTGTTTATATCCTGCATTTCATAAAAAAACTAAATTTCTATTAAAAATATTCTAAACTGGCTATCCTGTAATATTTAGCAAGAGACAATTCTATTCAGAGACCTAAAACTAGACTGGCCGTCAGACAAAGAGAATTCCTCCACCCATAAATTCTCTTTACTTCACTAAACAAAACTAGTCAAGGAATCCTTCAGAATAAACAATAAAACCAAAAAAGCTTACATTCTGAACTGCATACTAATAAACTGCACAGAAAAAAAATCCAAAAAAACGTGTATTCTGGCAGTCACTTTTACTGATCATCATGCTGAAGAAATCACACAGAATTATACATCACCAGCCATAACATGCAGACAAAAAATCCCAAATGCTTTTGACATAAACTAAACAACCTCCTAAAACCAGGCAAGAAACCAACTCCAAATCCAGTACTATCAGAACCAAATTAAAATGTAACCAACCTATCCATCACCAACCTCGTATCTGCCACTACCACCAGCTCTTCAGACAAGCAGCTTTCCTTCCCATCCTGCAGATCACCAACCTCTTCACCCAACTCATCCTAAATACTGCCTCATCAATACCATTAAAAATGCATTAAAAAGCTAAAACCCACAACTGTAGCCCCTGACATCCTGCCAGCAGAATAGCTTGCCATAGCTGTCGAAGGTATATGCTACCTAGTATCCATTCTCATAAATAGATCCATTACAGGAAACTACTCCAACCCTATGGAAAGCCTCCTTCATAATTCCACTCCACAAAAGTGGCACATCCACTGAACTGAATCACTATTGCCCCATAGCAATACTCTCTTTGCTCTCTAAAGTACTTGAAAAATGCACCCATTAACAACTCCTACCCTTTTTACTAGAAAACCAAGTGTTGTTTCTCCCCTTAACATGTTTTTGACTATCCTACAGTACAGAAATGTAGTGAACCTGAAACAAAATTAACTAGAAAAGGTGAAGAGAAAACACTGAGTGGAAAAAATCCTGCAGCTGTTCAGCAAAACAGCAAATAAAGCTTCAGATTTAGCACAACATTAATGTAGAGGAAAAAATACATCCAACGTGCGTAGAGCTGATTAAAATAAATGACACATTGAAACAGTATATCAACTTAGATAACAAAAGGCTGGAAAAATGGAATAAGTGTTAAACAGATATTCAGATGAACTAAAAAAAACTGCAAAAATCTGATGTTGAAATGAAGATAAGGCTGGTTGAGTAGAGGCTGCTCAAGAAGAGCTGTTTCAAAAAATGGTAGAGTTAGAGAAAAGGGCACAGTGGGAAAATCAGAGATTTTTTTGCTGTACCAGAGAAACTGTAAGAACAGACTGTATTAATTGTATGAACGCATGAATAAGCAACTGGACTGGTATTCTACAGCAAGATTTGTTATTTGAAAGGACACATAATGCATATGCTTCATACACAGCCATGAGAAAGCAGCCATGACCTGTATTATTATAGATACAATCATACAAGCAGAAAGAGTTGATCTTGACAAAAATGTGGCAGAAGGGATCGTACGCATTACAGTGTAAAAAGAAAATAAAGGCTGGACAAAAGCACGTTTAAGTTAACATGTTGTAATTTTGGGTTGTTGAGTTGGGGGTAGGGTGTAAAAGTCCAGAGATTATAATATACAGAGAGTTGATATATTTTCTCTTAATTTTGCGTAGGGGAAAGTTAAGATCAAAGCCTTTGACTGAATCCAGTTAAAAGTTTGTTTTGTGTGTGTGTAAGCAGGTAAATAAGAGAACACTGAATGAAATATAAAGTTTTCCTTTATCAAATAAATGTTCAATCTGAGTTGAGAAGTCTACAGCTGACAGTACTTTACATTTTGTTCCGGGGAGACAAAATACAGGGGCAGGAAATAATAGCCACAGCACTTTTTAAGGCTAAAAGTTAATGCTTTCCGAAACCATACAATCTGTTTTGACATCTGGGAGGGAAAATAAAATAAGACAAAAACAGACAGCAATCACTGTAAGTTGGAGAATAGACTATAACAATGTTAGCATGGATAACCTTAATTTTAGGTTAGGTAACAGCCATGGTTGCAGCTGTCGATTTAAGACAGTTCCTTCTATCAGGATGGTTAAACTTAATTATTTGAAGATGGACATAGTTTTGTGCATTTCTATTAATTTAAAAAGATTATGGGGTGTTTTTTTTTTAAATAAAAAGTCTTATAAAACATGACATAGGTTCAAATGGAGATTACAATAAACAACTGTATAAAAGATCAACCTGATAAACATTAGTGGGTGCATCTAACAAAAAAGATGGAAACAGACATTTTTAAAAGCTGCCACATGTATAATAGGTGTGAATAATAATCATAATGGCTACTCTATCCATACTATTTTGTAATGTGACTGGCCTCACGAGTATAGACAAAAAGGAAAGAGTATTGAATTATATTTAAAAATGCAGAGTGTAAACATTAATGCTACAGGAGACACATTTGGAAAGAACTGAGCATATGAATTTCATAAAGAAGATATTTCAGGATGTATATTCAGCAGTGTATCGGGGACAAAGGAATAGAGGAGTACATATACTAACTGCTAAAGAAGCTCCAATAATGCTAAATGAAGAAAAAGGATAATAATGGTAGTTTTGTGATAGTAAGGGAGCTACTGGCAAAGGATGAGGATTAAGCTGGCAAGTATTTATATTCTAACTGCTATTATGGAGCTTAAGACACTTTTGTGAGAAGCAATCAGCTTTCAGTAATGAATATTACTTAGAGGTAGGGACTGGAATTTGATTTCCAACACTGATGATGTATTTGGGGGACCTAGAAGGGAAATATAACAAGTGAGGGTAGATTTCTGAAGAATGTTATGAAATATTTGGTATGGAAGACATGAAATCAGTAGTAGGAACTCTTTAGAAAATGTATATATCATTCCCCAAGGTACAATAAGTGGGCTAAACTACACAAAACTTATACTGCACATTAACATGTGCATTTAATTGAAAGTGCCAACATACATCCAATAACTGTTTCAGATCATGTGACAATAGCAACTGCAATAAAAATGCATTGTATTTAATTAAAAATGAGACACTGGTGCTTTCCCACCTACTAAAAAGAGAGGAATTTAAGAATAGATAGTGAAAATTATTCAAGAGTTTTTAAGAAAGATAGAAATTTCTTCAGAAGTTATAGCTGGTGAGTTGGATAAAATGAAAATGGAGATAAAAATAGGGTAGAAATAAAAGAAAAAGAACTATAGTAAAGAAGTAATGTATAGGGGCTGACAAAGGTTAAAGTACTGCAGAATAAAGGAAATCTCACAGAACAAGAAGAGGCACAACTGCAGAGTGCTCAAGAGGAAATAAGGGAGTATTTGGATAAAACACATGAGTTTCAAAAGACTGATAACCCCAGAGCACAAAAACGTTTAGCACAATGACTTAGGCCACAGAAAAAAGAAAGGATTGCTGCCAAACTTATTGATCCTAAAAGAAGAAACATAATCAGAGATCCTCTAAAGGTATTACAGATGTTTCAGACAATTTATGAAAATTTTTATAAAGCAAAGAAATGTGTTAGACCAAAAATGGAAATATATATGAAGTGTCAAGTATACCAAGGCTTGAGGTAGATGTGGCTCAATAATTAATAGTTAATGGACTTCCAAGATGTCTGCACATTGAGTAGCAGTTTAATTTCAGCTCCCCCAATGTGAAAACAGAAACTCAGAAGAGAGCCATTAAACTCGTATTTTTCAGTAAATTTCAGTAACTGGCTATGGAAGTGCACTGCCTGGATGCCAGCAAAAAAATAAATTCAGAGAACCTGAAATAATACACAGTCACAAAAGTTGAGGAAAAAGCACTGACTGGGAAGAATTCTGCAGCTGTTCAGCAAAGAGCAGTGGAAGCTCCAGCTTTGGAGCAAGACATGACTTCCAGTAACCCAGCGGAAAAATAAGTCAAATGTACTCAGAGTTCAAAAGCGCCAATGTAGTATATCAACTCAGATAACAAAATGCTGGAAAAAATGGAAGAAGCTTTAAACAGATATTCAGATGAGGTGATAAAACTGAAAAAACCAGAGACTGAAATGAAGAAAAGGCTGACTGAGTAGCAAACAGCTCAAGAAGAAATGTTTTAAAAAGTAATAAAATTAGAGGACAGTGCATGTAGGGGAAACCTGTAATGTTCTGTTGTACTAGAGAAGCTGGAAGGAATAGACTGTATTAATTTTATGAAAGCAGAAATAAGCAAGTAGATTGGTATTCCACAACAGGAGTTGTTAACTGAAAGGGCACATTGTGTGTATGCTCAAACTTGGCCATGCGGAAGCAGCCTATTCCTTTAATAGTAAAGATGCAAACCTAGCAACAGGAGGAGTTGATTCTGACAAAACTGTGGTAAAAGGACAGAGTACTAAAAGTGATAGACAGTAGAGTGTTTGTAGAAAATGATTAGTCGCTGTACACCAGGCAGAAGAGGAGTAGATTTATTCCACTAATCAGGGAATGTCAAGAAGCAATAGTGAAATTCAAACTGCTGTACCCAGCTATTTTCAAAATATGTTTTCCTGGAGGGACAAATCATTTTTTGATGCAGAACATGTTAAGGAGGAAATACAAAAGTTTGTCCAATAAAAAGTGAGCTGTCAAACAGAAGGAGTTTCTGCTTCTTGTCCTTCTGGTAATAAAGACCACAGAGAGCAGGTGCCAGTGAAACCTTTTCCAGTGTTTCACTGGAAAATGCTTGAGAGACAGGAAAAAGCACAAGATTTGACTAGAATAACCAAGCACTGGAACCACTAGCAATGAAGCAGAGACTGGATTGGGAGATGGAAATAAACAGGAATGAAACCAGCAACTCGGAAATTGTCAAATACATTTGGGATTACAAAGCATTAATTATATTTGTGAAACATGACAGAACAAGAAAACCTGGGAATAGTGGACTTTTTGACATTGTTAAACTTGTATGGGACTCTAAAGCATATGACCTATTTTTTTGTCATCAGTGTTTGGAAGAACACTTAGGAGAGGGGAAGAGGACTGAGACAGCTAACTGTAAGTAAAACAAAATTTTGTTCTTAAAAGCAGCATTTTTATAAAGCATGATATGATCTGCATGATAGAAAAGTAGAGATTTCTCAGTTATTTTCAAGTGAAATGGGGATGCTAAAGTAAACAGGTGCCCCTGTGTTTTTTTTTCCTTCTGCCTTTCTCCTTGTTCAGTTTTAAGAAATGCAAGTACTGTGAAGTAAAAAAGAAGAAAGGTCTGGTCAAAAGAGCATGACACAAGAAAAAAATGAATGTGCTTTTTATCATTCCTGCACATGGGAATGAATGAATTAAGGCCCTAGGCTTGATCTCTTAACAAGTTTCAAGAGAAAGCAAATAAATAAAAAATAACATTTAATATAATAAAGCTTTCTTTGGGCAAATAAATGCTTTTAGAAGCAACTCTGTATCTGGTTCTCATGTATCCATGGAGGCAATCTGATAAAGAGCAATAGAAACAGAATACTACTTTCTTTCAATGGCTAGGAGATAATGTTTTCTGAAAGCATTCAAGTGTTTTCCAGACTTGGGAGAGCAATAAAGATAAGACAAAACCATATAGCACTCAGTAGAAGCACAGGCTACACCATGCATCTTAGCATGAATAACCTTCCTTTTAGGTTAACCCAAGTCTCTGTGTGTGATTGTCTGTTTGGGACAATGTTTCCAGTTAAGAGAGTAAAACTTCAATAGTTGAAGATGTACATAGTTTTGTGTGTGGTTTTAGGCAAGTATTGGGAGTGTATTTGTTTTTTTTTGAGGGCTTTCAATGAGCCAAAAAGTTTTGTAAGATGTAAACTAGACTCAAATGGGTATGACAAGAAACAACTGTATAAAATGCCAACCTACCAAATGTTAGTCTATGCGTGTAACATAAAAGCTGGAACTAGATACTTACCAAAAAATCTGTTACACATAAAGGTGGAAACAATAACATGTTTTGTTGTCCTATCTTGCCTTCCTTCTTACATGTGGGTTCAGAGTCGATCCTCAGCTCCGACTAGACTGATTACAAAGCAAGACGTCTCCAAGTTGGCTCGTGGCAAGGTAGGTATCCCATAATGCAGTGGCATCAATCCCCAGATGTCATTTGCTGCTTTATGAGTTCAGAAGGGCTCTTCTTGGCCGTGGCTAAATTTAAATCTTTTTTCTGCATTTTGTCATATTTGCAGACTGTTTTCTCTTAATAGTTAATTAATAGATAGATAGAATATTGTTATTTAGAATATAGGTAGCATTACTGTTAGTTAGACACTAGTTTATTCTTAAATTGTTGTCGCTGATTTGTCAACTGTTTGGCCAACGTCTTTTACGCAGGCCTGTTGTTCATATTCTGTAGTGGTAGTTAGATTATCTATATTTGGTATTTGCTGTTGAGTCTTTGTTAGCTTGTTACTAGTTTTATAGCGTGTGTTTGAATTACAGGACTTGCTGTTATTTAGTTGGTTGTATTGCTATTTATCCTATTGCCTTGTGTGTTGCCTTTTTCCTTAGGCTTAGGTATCTCATTGAAGCATTTGTTCAAGAGCTAGGCCTGTTTAAGTTAGAGGACCTAGTCCTTTCTTAATATTGCTTTTCTCCTTCAGTTTGGTATTTCCTTTCCATTCTATGGGGCTAGGCCCATTTAAGTTAGAGGACCTAGTCCTCCATTAATCTCACCTTGCCTTTATTGTGTGCTGTGTTCCCTTCTTTGAGCAAGGCTAGGCCCATTTAAGTTAGAGGACCTAGTCCAGTCTTTGGTTTTCCTGTGGTGTGCTTGCTAGTCCCCCCAATAGTTAAGCTCTGTTTTAATTAGAGGATTTAACTAACCTCTTCTTGTCCCTTAGCATTGCTTTTTCCAACAGTTATGTCTAAAGAATCTAAAGAAAAGGACCATAAACCTTCGGGTTTTAAAAAATGCCAAAAAATGCACACAGAAAATGTCCATAATGGACGGGCATAGTGTATGTGTGTACTGTTTGGGGGCCATTCACTTGCAGGAGATTTATACTTTTTGTCATTCCTTTAGCTCGAGAGTCCTTCAAGAAAGAAGAAACAAGTTGAGATTGAAAGGTCTCCTAAAACCATCCTTTGAGGTGGATTGGGTAGTTCTTCCTCTTCACAGTCTACAAGGTCTCCTTCTAGCAGGAAAGAAAAGACTGTGAAAAGGCCTTCTCCAGTGTCTTCCGAGAAATCTGGACCTCCTGGAAAAATTTCAAAAGCCACCCAGGCTCTCACCTCATCAGCTCCGCTGCATTTGCAACCGATGGAGGTTATTACGATTGATATGCCTGTATCGGCCGCAAGTACTTTGGAGCTAAAAAGGAATGTTAAGTTGTCAATCTCACCTTCATTCTTGCTGGATGGGTTCGGAGACGATCCTCGGCTCTAACTCGGCCTTATACTAAAGCTCGAGAGCTATTTACCAGCTCGAGGCCCTCCCCATATCCCACAATGCTAGGTGTCAGATACCCAGATCTCATTTGCCACTTCAGCTATGAGGTTGCGAATTTACCGGCTCCAGGTTATATAACTCTTTTCTAGCGTTTTATTTTATATATATATATATATATATATATATATATATATATATATATATATATATATAGTTTTTTATTATTAGATATTGTCTCTTAGTGTTTCCCTTTCTAACCCCTTGAAAAACCCCCTTTAAAAACTCTTTTACTGTACTTTTTTAGAGTTCTCCCCCTCCCCCCTACCCGTTAGGGTGGCGTTAATTTTTCTTATATATATTCTACCCTGTAGGGTTAGTTGTATATAATCAGCAGTGTTTTTATTCTTATTCTACTACTTATATATATATATATATATATATATATATATATATATATATATATATGCTACATTATAGTGATAGTTAGATATATTGTTAGCAGTATTATTATACTCTTTTTTCTAGTGCGTGTGTGTGTGTTTAGTGTTTAAAGCACTAGTTACCTGTTCCCTTGATATCCTTTTTGTTCTACTTTTCAATATGTCTAAGGATACTAAGGTTTCAGGTTTCAAGAAGTGTGACTCGTGCCATCAGAAGATGTCTCTGACAGATGGTCACACTTCTTGTGTGTATTGTTTTGGCCCCCTACACCTGCAGGACTCTTGTGTGGTCTGTCATGCCTTCAGTCCGAGAGTCCTGCAGGAGCGTAGGAACAAACTTATTTTGAGGGGCTTGCTTAAGCCTGAAGGGTCCCCGACTAAGCCTTCGTCGGGTAAACCCTCCAAGCCCGCTAAACCGTTGGCTCCCTGTTAGGAGCCGTTGCCGAGCGGAGCTCCTGCCTCCTTGTCGGTTCCGGCTGGAACCGACACTTCAAGACCTCAGTCGGCTCCGGCCTTAGTATCGGAGCCTTCTGTGAGTCGAAAACGCTCGAAGTCTCCCTCTTTGGAGTCCGTTCATTTGGCTCTGAGATCTCTGTTACTACAGTTGGAGCAGAGCCATAGGTCCCACTCCTCTCGGTCCTCCAGGCTGTCTGATCACGACCTCGAGAGGGTGGTCAGTAGGCTCTTAAAGTCGCAGGCACTGGCCCAAATGTTGACGAGCCCTTTTCAACAGACTGTGGCTATCCCTGTATCTTCATCAGTTCCTCCTCCAACTCTACAACTGTGTTCGGAGCCGGAGTTTGTTGGGGCTCGAATCGTCGGAGCCGATACCACACATTTTGGCTCCCACGTCGACTCCGATCTCTTCACTGGTTCCGTCCATGGAGGGATCTGGGCGTCAAGACTCCCTCGTCGGCTCCGAGGGGGCGAGTGGCATCTGACCCTTGTCCAACCCCGTTCTCCCTCTCGGTGCCTCGGCGCAGGTGAGCTCGGCCCCGACATTGGCCTCGGAGCCGTCACTCTCAGTGCTGGGGGGGGGGTTCTCATCTCTTCAGAGCTGGGACCTTCCTCTCTGCCTGATAGAGGCGCCTTCGAGGTCATGAGGAGCGTACTGACTCCTGGGTCGGATCCCCTATCGGCCTCTTCGGCTCCTCCCCCCATGGTGCATGCTTCGGTCTCTGTCCACCCTCCTGACCCCAAGCGTGGAGAACAAATGCTCCAGGTCGCCCCACTGGGGGTATCTTCCTCTTCCGAGGCCTCGCCCGATCATTCGGAGGAGCCCCCTTGGAAGAAAACATGTAAGAGGAAACATGTTGACTCCTCCGAGTCAGTCACGTCTGACACCGATTTGGAAGATTTGGAAGGGTCCCCAAGGTCCCCCTCTGAGGATGTCTCCTTTTCAGAAATCCTTGAGATCCTTAAGCAGAGGGGGAATTGGACTGCCCTTAACCCTTCCGAGGATGAATCGGTGTACCTGGACGCGTTTGGTTCTCACCCTTCCACCTCCTGGGTGTCTCCGCCTTTTGACTCGCTCATGGAAGTGGTTGCTCATAAGGCGTGGACAGCCCTGGACTCAATGGAACCAACTCCCCATAGGCCCGCTAAAT
Source organism: Protopterus annectens (assembly GCF_019279795.1). NCBI lineage: Eukaryota > Metazoa > Chordata > Ceratodontiformes > Protopteridae > Protopterus > Protopterus annectens. Next base: position 821,490,667 of record NC_056748.1, read on the forward strand.
TTATTAAAGCCCCATCGGATAAACAGTTTCTAGCTAAGGGGGTCCAGGTTGATGCCATGGTGGTGGCAGCGGCCATTAAGAAAGAGTTGTCTGACCCTTCGGTGCCTGTACATCCTCCTAATAAAGAGTCTAGGACAATGGACAGGTACGGGAAGTGGATGTTCTCTTCAGTGACCTTTGCCATGCGGTCGCTGAATTATCTGTGCCATTTCACCCGACTTCAGAGGGATCTTCTCAAAGAACTGTGTGATACCCTTCAGGATCCATCGGCTGTGGGGTCTCAGGATAAGGTTAACTCCCAGCTGGCAACCTTAAATTCCATAGTAAACTCCTCCATGCAGCTCATTTATTATGCAGCCGATGGTGCGAGTAGGGCTGCAGGTACAGGCATGGCTTTGAGAAGACACGCCTGGATGCGGTTATGTAACTTTGCTGACCCCTTTAAGGCATCCTTCACCAATACCCCCTTCGATGGTTCGGCTTTGTTTGGACCACAGGTGAAGGATACACTTACCAGGTGTGAGCAGGAAGGCAAGACTCTCTCTGCCGTGGGAGTCCATTTTTCTACTCCCTCCAGACCATACCCCAAAGGTCAGAAGAGTGGAAAAATGTGGTTTCGTAAACCCCAGAGAGTCATGCCTGATACGCGTGGTGAGTTTTCCTCCAGAGGCACAGGAGGAAACAATAATAGACGCCGCCCTAGGGGCAGAGGGGGTCCGCAAAATCACGGTAGCAGAGAATCTTTCTCTGACAAACCCTTCCAGCACCCCTGAGGGGCTGCCCGACTGTCCACCTTCGGAGGCAGTCGGGGAAAGATTGTCACTGTACCCAGAAGCCTGGCAACTCCTCACACAAGACCGATGGGTACAGTCTATCATTTCCAAAAGTTAAAAAATTCCCTTCGTCCGCACCCCTGAACAAACAAACAGATCCCTTCCAGATGTCCCACCCCTCTAAGGGATCAAGCAGTACTAGAAATTTCAAAGCTGCTAGAAAAGAGGGCCATTAAGCCAGTCCCAGCAGACCAGCTAGGATCCAGGACTTACTCCAAGTTCTTTTTGGTACCAAAAAAGACAGGGGACTGGAGACCCATTTTGGATCTCAGCAGATTAAACAAGTCTGTTCAAAGAACGAAGTTCCGGATGGTCACGCTCCAGTCCATTCTACCCTTCTTGGGTCAGGACAATTGGATGTGCACCATAGACCTTCAAGATGTGTACTACCATATAAAAATGGACAGATGTTCCAGAAGGTTTCTCCGCTTCCGGCTGAGAGCCAGTCACTATCAATTCAGAGCCCTGCCCTTTGGTCTCACCACGGCCCCCAGGGTGTTCACCAAATGCATGGCAGTGGTTACGGCTCACCTGAGATGATGGGGATTCCAGGTGTTTCCATATCTAGATGACTGGCTCCTTACTGCTTCCACCAGACATCAGCTATTGCGAGCCAGGGACTATACCATCCAGACTTGCTCCGAGCTAGGTATATCAATAAATTTCGAAAAGTCTGCATTGTCGCCTTGTCAGTCTATAACCTTTATAGGCACAGAATTAAATTCAAAAGCTCTATCTGCAAAACTTCCTCCAGACAGAGTATCAGACATTCGCTGACATGTGCAGATCCTACTATAGTGCAAGATGATTCAGGCCAGATTTGTACTGAAAACATTGGGTCTCATGGCAGCAGCGATCATTTTAGTCCCCCTGGCTCGTTTTCACATGTGGATCCTCCAGTGAATGCTGTTTACCCAATGGTCCTTTCAACAACTTCCAATGTCCCACAGGATAATAAGCACTCAAACATGCAAAGACCACCTGGCTTGGTGGATGGTCTCCCCTCTAGTTCTCCAGGGCAGACCATTTGTTCTTCCTCCTCCTGTTGCCACGGTGACCATGGATGCCTCCCTGATCAGGTGGGGGAGGCATTTTCAGGGCAGGACGGCCCAGGGCACTTGGCAACCCCTAGAGTACCACCTGCACATAAATGTCTTGGAGATGAGAGCGGTACTTTTAGCGTTGCAAGCTCTTCAGGACTCTCTACCTACCGGGACTATTGCAGTTCAAACGGACAATATGTCTGTAGTGTGGTACATCAACAAGCAGGGCGGAACCAGGTCCTATCCCTTATGTCAAGAAGCACTCAGACTCTGGCAGTGGGCGATCTCTTCCCAATGGTTTCTTATAGCAACGCACATCCCCGGGAAGTCCAACGTCATAGCAGACAGGCTAAGTAGAGCCATTCTCATGCCTCACGAGTGGTCTCTCAATCAGTTAGTAGCAGACAAGATTTTCCACAGATGGGGTCAACCTTGCTACGACCTTTTTGCAACCCCTCTCAACAGCAAATGCGAAGACTTCTTCACTCTTTTTCCCCTCCCCGGCCATTCCCCCAGAGACGCTCTAGTACACGATTGGTCCTGGGGTCTCCTATATGCATATCCACCTTTTCCCTTAATTCCCAAACTAATTCAGAAAGCGACCGCTTTGGGTTCCAGGATGATCCTCATTGCCCCTTACTGGCCTCAACAAATTTGGTTCCCATTCCTGCATCATCACCTACTGGAGCAGCCCTGGAGTCTGGACCCAGTGCCAGACCTGTTGGTCCATCAGTCGGGCGGGCTGCACCAATCCCTTCAATCTCTCAACCTCACAGCTTGGTTGCTCCACTTCCAACCTTAGCCAGGCTTCCTCATATTTTTCAGCCAGTGCGTGAAATCATCCTTTCTTCACACAAATCTACTACCAGAAAAACCTATGCTAGTAAGTGGAGACATTTCTCCTTCTGGGCGGAGGCCAGAAATATAGATCCTTTTACAGCCCCTGTCCACAGTGTTCTGGATTTTTTGGCAGAGCTTTTTCGAGCGGGCTCCTCTTCTGCCACCATTAGAGTCCAATTGGCTGCTATCGCTAATTTTCACGCTGGCCTGTCAGAGACCAGCATCATGTCCCATAAACTTTGTAAAGCCTTTCTTAAAGGAACTGTTTTGCTGAGGCCTCCGGTTAGAGATCCCCCGTTTCCGTGGGATTTGAATCTGATATTAGCTTCCTTGATTCTCCCTCCTTTTGAACATGCAGCCACCTGTTCATTAAAGTTACTCTCCTGGAAGACTCTCTTCTTAGTAGCCATCACCTCAGCTACCTTGTTTTTCACAAAGATAGAGTTTCATTCAGAACTAATCCTTCCTTTTTACCCAAGATTCCTTCTGAGACAAACCTGAATCAGGCCATTGATCTTCCTATCTTTTTTCCTAACTACTCAAACAGAGCTGAACAAAAGCTGCATTATTTGGATGTTCACAGACAATTACATTTTTATTTAGATAGGACAAAACAAACTAGGAAGTCTGACCAACTCTTCCTGTCCTATGCTGAGGGCAAGCAGGGCCTGCCAGTGTCTAAAGTATCTTTATCTAGAAGATTGGCCTCTATCATTTCCTTCATTTACCAACTAAGACATAAAGAACTCCCTACAAAACCAAAAGCTCATTCCACCAGAGCGTTAGCTACGTCAGTAGCTTTTCAAGCAAGACTTCCAATGGAATCTATTTGTGCTACAGCCACATGGGCCACTCCTCATACCTTTATTTCTCATTACAAGTTGGATATGGCCTCCTGGAGTCAGGCTGAGTTTGGTTCCACTGTGCTCAAGAGTCTGTTCCGATGAGCCACCCAGGGCTAAGGTGCTAGGGATGCTGTCCCATCCAGCAAGAATGAAGGCGAGATTGACAACTTAACATTAAGAAGTTATGTACCTACCTTAACGTTCCATGTTAGTTGTCTTCTTCTCGCCTTCTTTCTTGCATCCCACCCGCCATCCCCCTAGCCTGGACAGACCGAGATTAATCCTTCTGAGGCCTTATTCCTCTGCTTGACTATTTCCTAGGTTATGTCCTCCTCCGTTGTTACCACTGTAGGTAAACTTTATAGTAGGGACAGGTGTCTCCATGGTGTTAGCTCTACCAAATGAGATCTGGGTATCTGATGCCTAGCATTGTGGGATATGGGGAGGGCCTCGAGCCGGTAAATAGCTCTCGAGCTTTAGTATAAGGCCGAGTCGAAGCCGAGGATCAGCTCCGAACCCATCCAGCAAGAAAGAAGGCAAGAAGAAGACAACTAACATGGAACGTTATGGTAGGTACATAACTTCTGATTCTGTAGACCAAATAATTCAGCAGAACGGCAGTTCTAAAACTCCAATGAACAAACAAAAAGAACGCCTGCCGAAACTATTGGCCTTAGGGGGGGGGGGTCATCCTTGTTTTTATGGATTTTAGGTATCCCGAATATTGTAGCTATTCTGGGTTTATTCACTCCTAAATACTTGAAAATTTTCATGTCTATTACTTCCTCAGTGAGTAAATCCTCTAACAAGTTATCTATTCTTTTGTATGCTACATTTACCTCATTCAGGGATACCATAGTATAGATGTTCTCATTCCTCAAAATTGCGTTCATCTTTCCATCATATATCAATTTATCCATAATGACAATTCCCCCTTCCTTGTCAGGTTTCATGACCCTGACTGTGGTGTCACCACTTAATTCTTTTAGGACTACCTTTTCTTCTACAGTTAAATTTTCATTACACCATACTTTATTACTTTTGTTCCTCACCCCTTCTACTAAAATATTCTCAAAATTTTTTATTTGAGGTAAAAGGGGGGGATTATATGTCGATTTTCTAGTTAGTCCATCTCCTTTCATTCCTTGTTTTTCCATTCCTGCCCTTAAAGCCATTACTTCTAAATTAATTTTTCTTGTAGGCATTAATATTTATGAGATGTAAAGGGAGATTTGTTAGTTTAAACTGAAGGAGATGTATTTCATTGGATTAACAATTAAACAGGTGACTTAGAGATTATTTAAATGGCTTTTTGAGTCAAAAATGGTTGTCTGATAAAGTCCTGTATGTAGGATGAAAACGCATGTATTTATTTTTTCTTGGTGAATAAAAGCGTTAATTTCACTGGCGCTCTGTGATTTTGGTGTTGACACTATAGAGGAGAAGACCGTGGTCCAAGGCGTTCTTTTTGTTTGTTCTTATTCTGTAGCTCAGAGCCAGTCAACAGATATCCCACCAGTCTCCCCTACACTGAGATCACCTATTTTTCAGAGATCTCCCTCTCCGACCCTTTCTTCCAGGTCCTTTAGGAGCCTATCAGATGAAGATGTGGAGAGGGTGATGTGCAGACTCTTGAAGGTGCCGGGACTGACAAATTTGCTCTAGGCTCCTGCCCAACTGGCCTCAGAGCCATCCAAGTCCTTGTCACCTGTTACTGTTCCTCCTCCAAGCCATTCTGGCCTATCGGAGCAAGAATATTCAGTACCGCTTGCAGTAGAACCTTAGGCTCCAGCAGCCCAAGTGGCCTTTTCAGAACTGATATCTGCTCCAACACTCTCAGTGCTGTCCATAGTGTCTAGGAGCTGAAGTTAACCAGTCAGCCCTGAGGAGGATTTTTGGTCCCGAGCCTCTTCGGTTCCGAGTCTACCTCTCGGTATGTCGGCTCACCTGAGCTCGGCACCTACATCAGTGTCAGAGCCAATCTCCCTGGAAAAAAGGGGGCTACCTCTGCTTCTTTGGCACCAGTGATGTCCTTGGAGCTGGGGGCATTGGCCTTCGAGCTGATGAGGAGTGTGCTGGCCAAATCTACAGCTGTATGCAAGGATGCTGATGTTCTTCTCCCAAAAGCACCGGCCTCTGTCTTGGCACACCTTATCCACAGGACAGCAGAGATCCGCACCATCAGGAACATCCTCTGGGTGGTCCCCATTCTTCCGAGACTTCTCCAGAATACCCTTCTGAGGAGCCTCCTCGGAAATCAACATGCAAGAAGAAGCATGTGGACTCCCCTGATGAGTCTGTCACTTCTGACACCGACCTCAAGGAGTCAGAAAGGTTTCCCACAGTTGTACTCAGATGATATCTCCTTTGTAGATGTCCTTGAGATCCTAAAACAGACAGGCGGTTGGCCTACCATCACCCCTTCTGATGAGGAGACAGTGTACCTGAAGGCTTTTAGATCTCAGCCTTCAGCCTCTTGGTTGTCTCCACCTTTTGACAAGCTCATGGACTTGGTCAGTTGAAAGGCGTGGCAATCCTCTGACACCATGGAGCCAGTCCCTAGGAGGCCAAACAAATTTCTCTCAGCCCCCAAGGAAAAGGATTTCTTGACAAAAGGTATACTGGTAGATGCTATGATAGTGGCAGCAGCCACCAAGAAGGAGCTTGCAGAGACATCCTCATCTGTCCATCCACCGAATAAGGAGTCTCGAACAATGGTCAGATATGGGAAGTGTGTTTTTTCTTTAGCGGCTTTTACCCTTAGATCACTGAATTATCTTACCCAGTTTACAAGGCTTCAGAGAGATCTCCTGAAGGAATTAGGAGATACTCTACAAGGTACTTCAACTGAGGGGGTACCAGAAAAGGTTACAGCTCAGTTATCCACCTTAAACTCCATTGTGAACTCTCGCAATAGATGGAGTGAGTAGGGCAGCAGGTTCAGGAGTTTCCCTGAGACACTCCTAGATGCACTTGTGTAACTTCGCAGAACCTTTTAAGTCTACCTCCACAAATGCCCCTTTTGACGGTTCCTCACTGTTTGGACCAAAAGTTAAGGATACACTCACCGGATGCGAGCAGGAAGGGAAAACTCTCTCTGCCATTGGAGTACGTTTTTCCGTCCCTTTAAGACCCTATCCTAAAGGGCAGAAAGGCAGGAAGATGTGGTTCAGGAAATCCCAGAGATTTTTCCCAGATGCATGAAGTGATTCCTTCCCCAGGGGCAGAGGGAGAGGAAATAATGGTAGACACCATCCTAGAGGCAGAAGGGGTCCACAGAACCAGGGTGACTGGGATTCCTTTCACGGACATCTACATCAGCCTTTCTGAAAGGAGGCCTGACTGTGGTACTCTGGAATCAGTCCGGGGACATTTATCTTTGTACCCAGAAGCCTGGCACATTATCACAAAAGACAATTCGATACAAAACATAATATCCAGAGGATACGCCATACCCTTCTCCTACCCCCCTCCTCGAACCAGGAAAATCCCGGATGTTCCACCTTATCTCTGGGATCAAACAACTGTAGAGATTCAAATGTTGCTAAACAAAAGAGTCATCCAAACCATTCCCGCAGACCAGATAGGATTTGGAACTTACTCGAGATTCTTTTTAGTGCCACAAAGAACAGGGGACTGGAGGCTCATATTGGATTTCGGCAAACTAAACAAATCAGTAAAGAAGTCCAAGTTCCAAATGGTGACACTGCAGTCTATACGCCCCCTTTTAGGGAAATACAATTAGATGTGCTCGATAGACCTCCAAGATGTGTACTACCACATAAAAATGGACAGAGCATCGAGGAGTCACTTATGCTTCTGGCTGGGAGCTAGTCACTACAAGTTTCGTGCTCTGCCCTTTGGTCTCACTACAGCCCCCAGAGTGTTCACCAAATGCATGGCAGTAGTAACAGCTCACTTGAGACGTCTTGGATTCTGAGTGTTTCTGTACCTGGATGATTGGCTCCTAACTGCCACCACCAAGCATCTACTTCAACAGGCCAGAGACATGACTCTACAACTTTGTGCTCAGCTAGGCACTACAATAAACTTGCAAAAATCTGCCTTGTTGCCCTCTGAGCATGTTACTTTTATAGGCGCAAAAATAGACACCGTTTCAATGATGGTGTGACTTCCCACAGACAGAATTGTGAATCTCAAACAACAGATATTGCTTCTTCTTCCCAAACACAAGGTCAAAGCAAAGATAGTGCTCAAACTACTGGGAACTATGGCCTCAACCATAACCCTTGTTCGATTAGCCATGATGCATATGAGAATCTTACAGTGGTTACTCTTCTCTCGGTGGTCGCTTCAGGAACTTCCTCTGTCTCACCCAATCATAATAACAGAAACTTGCAAGAAGGATCTTTTTTGGTGGATTCAGTCCGAGTTAACCATTGGGAGACCATTCGTTCTACATCAACCTGTTGCTATGACCACGGATGCTTCCCAGGTAGGGTGGGGTGGCATTACCTGGGAAAGAAAGTCCAAGGCATATGGCAAGAACACAAGGCCTATTTGCACATCAGTGTTCTAGAGATGAGAGCAGTGCTTCTGGCATTGCAAGCACTCCACAATTCTCTACCTCTAGGGATGATTGCAATCCAGTCAGACAATATGTCAGTGGTATCGTATATAAACAAAGAAGGAGGAACCAGATCATACCCACTTTGTCGAGAGGCTCTGAGGGTTTGGCAGTGGGCAGCATCTTCCCAACACTTTCTAGTAGCAAAGCACATCCCGGGAAAGTCCAATGTGATAGCCAACAAGCTCAGCAGGGCAGTTTTGATGCCTCATGAGTGGTCTCTGAATCAGAACATAGCAGAAGAGATCTTCCACAAATGGGGCCTGCCTTGCTGTGATCTTTTTGCAACCCCTATGAACGCCAAATGCAGCAGCTACTTTGCCCCGATCCCTTCAACTTCTTTATGCCTTTCCCCCATTTCCCCTCATATCAAAAGTCATTCAGAAAGCAAAATCCTTGGGCAGCAAGATGATTCTCATTGCTCCATACTGGCCTCGTCAGATTTGGTTCCCATTTCTCGGGCCTCATCTACGGTAGGATCCATGGATTCCGGACCCAGTTCCAGACCTGCTAACACATATGTCAGGAAAGTTCCATCCCTCTCTCCACACCCTCAACTTGACAGCTTGGCTGCTCCACTTCCAACCTTAGTCAGGCTTTAGGATTTCACTCCAGTAGTAAGACATATCTTGAGATCCTCTCATAAGCTTTCTACCAGAAAACTATATGCTATATATATAGTAAATGGAAAAGATTTTCTTTTTCGGCGCAGACAAGAAACATAGATCCCTTCACTGCTCCAGTTTCTTTAATTTTAGACTTCCTTTCAGAACTCTTCCAACAAGGCTCAGCCACTGCCACAATTAAAGTTCAGCTAGAAGCTATCTCCAATTTCCACTTAGGACAGCATACGCCTAACTTGATGGCACATAGACTGTGTAAAGCCTTTTTGAAAGGCACTTCCTTACTGAGACCTCCATTTAAAGAACCTGTCCCTCCTTGGGATTTAAATTTTGTCCTTTCGCACTTAACCTCACCACCCTTTCAACCTTCATCCACTTGTGATTTAAAATTACTCTCTTGGAAAACAATGCTTCTGGTAGCCATAACCTCAGCTAGAAGAGTTTCAGAGCTAGAAGCGCTTTCAGTCAAGCCTCCTTATCTGATCTTCTATAAAGACAGGGTTTTCTTCAAAGTAACCCTTCCTTTGTCCCTAAGATTTGCTCCCAATCTCATATTAACTAAGCAACTGAACTTCCAGTATTTTCCCTAACCATACCAACAAGGCAGAATACAGACTTCATCAACTTGATGTACACAGGCAACTGAGATTCTATCTCCACAGAACTAAAGAATTCAGGAAGTCAGACCAGTTATTCATAGCCTTTTCAGAGGCAAGAAAGTGCATGCCAGTCTCTAAAATCACATTATCTAATTGGCTTTCTAACTGCATAACTTTTATATACTCTTCCAGTAACAAAGAACTTCCCTTCAAAGTTAGAGGTCACTCAACCAGATCAGTAGCTACATCCACTGCCTTTCAAGGCAGGATTTCAGTGGACAGTATTTGTGCAGCTGCAACTTGGGCAAGCCCACATACTTTTATTACTCATTACAAAGTTGACTTGGCCTCCAGCGACAGAGCCTCCTTTGGTTCCATGGTGCTCAAGAGTGTATTCCTGTGAGCTACCTGACAACAAGGTACTCTGGATGCTGTCCCACATGCAAGAATGAAGGCGAGATAGGACAACATAACATAAAGAAGCTATGTACGCAACCATAACATTCTATGTTTGTAGTCCATCTTGCCCTTCATTCTTACAAACCCACCAACCTACCCCAGCCCATATAGTCGTAGAGGACCTGGTAGGAAATTTTGCTCCTTCCTTATGTTGGAGACCTTTCACTATTGTTTCCCCTTTATCTGAGGGTATAGTATAACTATTTTCTATTATAGTTAGCAGCAAACAAGATCTTAGGATTGATGCCACTGCATTATGGGATACCTACCTTGCCACAAACCAACTTAGTGACTTCAAGCTTTGTAATCGGCCGGGTCGGAGCCGAAGATTGGCTCCGAACCCACATGTAAGAATGAAGGATGAGCTGGACTGCAAACATAGAACGTTATGGTGAGTACATAATTTTTTTTTTTTTAACATTCTATATTACCTTTAAATGTAAACGGTCTCATGGATGTATACAAAAAAGAGAGTAGTGAACTATTTTAAAAATGTGGAGTGCAAATAACTCTGCAACAGGTGACACATTTGGAAAGAAATGAACATTTGAAATTTGATAAAGAAAATTTTTTAGGATGGTTTTTCAACAGAGTACCTGGAACAAAGGAAAAGAGAAGTAGTTATATTAATCGCAAGAGGAGCTCCAATAGTGATAGAAGAGGATCAGAAGGATAATAATGGTAGATTTGTAATACTAAGGGGCTACTGGCAAAGGAGGAGGACTACACTGGCATGTATTTATATTCTACTTAAAACTGCTACAATGGAGCTTAAAGGAAAATTCCACCTTCGCCTACAGTTTAACTCAATTCTTAGGTTGCTTCTCTGCCTACAGTATAATTCCAGTACTGTGTAGGTACCTGAAAACCTGCTTGTACTTTATAAAATGTTCATTTCCTCACTTTGGTATCAAAGGAAGGAAAGACTTCCCACTTTTTTAAGCTTAACTTCTCACATAAGTTGCACAGGAATTTGTGTACACCTGCATGACATACCACAGACACACTGACATTTGTAGTCAGGAGCTCAGACTGCTGTAAACAAGACAGAGAGGTGTGAAACTGTTTTCCATTGTCTTTATTGCAGAGAGAAAGATCACTTACACTGATTCACATCTGCTTATAAAGTAGCCGTGCATTTCATAGCAAAACAGAGCAATTAGATCATTCAGTGGATCAAAGGCAATTGTCACCTGTTCATAGGTTCATAGGTAGGTACTAGGCTATCGGCCCTAGGGCCCATACAAGCCTAGCCAAAAAATGTACCCTGGCTTTCGCCACCTAAGAAAATTATTTTCCTGTGCCCCTGTCGAGCAGAGCCACAGAAGTGATCCCCAGGGTGAATTTTCCATTTCCCATCCAATCATCAAGATTTTTCTTGAAGAGTGCTAATGAGGAGCTCTGTTTGACATAGATAGGTAGTCTGTTCCAGAGTATGGGAAGTCTCTGGGACAGGAATCTATCCCTCCAGCATGTTCTGCTTATTGTGGTGACAAGGTTTAGGTCCCTAGAGCATGTAGCTCGGAGGGATTGAGATTTCTTTAAGTGGAGCATGTCCAACAGCTCTGGGTTTGACATAGCTTTGTATGTTAGGCAGAGATCGCCCCTGAGTAGACGATATGCGATGGAGTAAAGCTATAGTTTTTTGAGACGGTCTGCATAGAGCATCTGTTTGAGGCCAGTAATCCTCTTTTTGAGGTATTTCTGTGGTCTTTCCAGTTGTTGTAGATGTCTTGTGAGGTACATACCAAAAGGAGAGTTGTACTCTATAATGGGTCTAATGAGTGATGAGTAGAGGGGAACAATGACCTCTTTTTTTCTGGATGAGAATCCTTTTGTGATGAGATGAACCACGTAGAATGATTTCTTGACCACTGTGACAATGTGATTATCAAAGGAGAGACTACTGTCCACCTGTGTCCCAAGGTCTCTTACCACATTTTCGGCATGAAATACATAAGCAGCATCACAATATTGAAATTCTAAGCTTTAAACTTTAAATGTTTGTTTATACTACTTTACATTTTAAGATGACTTGAATATAGCATCAAAAATGTATGTGACATTTAGAGAAAAGTCAGAAAATATTTTTTCTTGTAATTCTTGTAAAGTATCAGCACATTTACCAAAATGTAGAGGGAGGGTTTGTCAATTCATCTTGGACTACTAAAAGATACTTTGAACAAAGGCCTCCAATTTAGCAATTGTTTTAGTTGCAGCTGTATAATTCCTTAGTATACTATAAAACAAGCCCAGAGACAAACAAATGAGGGCCATTTAAGAAATAAAAGAAGCAGGCCTGTTACAGACAGTACAGAAGATGATAGTGACTGGCACTAATCCCATTATATGTCAGTGGAATGGGAATACACCACTACTTCCTTATGTCTAGCATGACTCATACAAAGCAGACTTGAAATGGACTATGGGAAAGAGAAAGACTTGAAGAAAAATAAAATCACATTGATATGTCAGCCCCCATTGACAGCCATTTTGCAGAAAACATATTAAAATTCTATAAGAAGTGGTCACAGTGATTTTGAGATGTTAAAATAATATATAGTGAAAAATAACAGACAGAAAGTGAAAAAAAATATTTTTTAGTTCTGAGGCAGAGTTTTCCTTTAAGAAAATTCTGGGGAAATAATCAGTTTTCAGCAGGAAATATTACTTATAGGCAGGGACTGGAATTTGATATACAGCAGTGAAGATGGTCTGGGAGCCCAGAAGATAAAACAAAGGAGGGTAGAATTTTGAAGAAATGTATGAAAATATTTGGCATGGAAGAGGCAGCTTTATTTAGCTGTAGTGTGTGTTTGACTTGTTCTCTGCCTGACTAAGACTGAGCTCTGTCTGTATTTGATTTTGAATTGAAGATGGTACTGCTCAGTGCTAGAAGTCTTAACAAGAAACTCCACTCTCTGCTAGCCTTACAGTCCCTGGAGAGTGTAGACATCTGTGTAGTAACAGAGACATGGTTTAAAGTTGCTGAGAGTACCCCAGCAATGCAAGATTATATTGCCTTTCACACCTTTACAGTTGCAACTGCACAGGAGGGAACTAAAGATGAAGGATATCAGTCTATAGTAAGGCCAATCCTACATCCATATTAGTTAAAACCTTGTGTGACCCACTGGAGCTCATACATTTGCAACTCTCCATAAACAGGGTGTAGTACCATATCCTTGCAACATATTGGTCTCCCTCCATGTCCCAGGAAACCCATACTACCTATCTCAATGTACTAGAGTCCCTCACCGTTCAACTTACTACAATATTCATTGGATCTCAACTACTCTCTATAGATTGGGAATCCTACACCACCTCTAATGCACAAGCCCAGCGGTTCCTAATATTGTTGATATCAACTGTGACATCCCTTGGGCCAGTAATCAAGGAACCTCAGTCTTCACCACTGACACCAGTGGGAAATGTTTACTTAGAACAAAAACAGATACACACAGTATTTTCAGATGCAGCTCTCTGCACCAAGTACAATTTCCCTTAAGTGCACACAGGGAGCACACTTCAGACCTGGAATTGGGTTTTCCTCTCCATGCCCCAAATAAAACTCCATCCTTCTCTCTGTAGAAACTAGTGCTGTGTATCCCTGTCCCAAGTATCTGACGCACACACACACACACACACACACACACACACACACACACACACACACACACCTGGGAAAGGCTGGCACAGATATACCAGCTATGTCCCCAGACTATAAGGTAGATTCACTGCCACCAGCCAGCTACTTTAAGACTCTTACCAGGGTACCCAGTTACTGTTATTAAAATTAATACTTATACAAATGGTAATGTTTCCAAGTGGCCAGACTTTCTGGTCCATGAAGCCCACAGTGTCAACAAATAAATGCAATTACTCTCCAAGGTTAAACTATTTTCTAAAAAGACCAGCCACAATGAAAGGTATAGATATTTTTAATAATAAATAATAAAATAGAAAACATAAAAATACTGAATATCTACTTACAATAAACACCAGAGTTTCAATTCACATGAAATATAAAAACATCACAGCTGGAAAGATTCAGACAGATACAGAAAAAACAATATGTAACTAGTCTTGCTATATTTTCTAACTAACTGAAGAATTACTATTCCCTAGTTAAGTTACATACAAAAGCAAGACAAGGTGAAGTGGGTGAGCAGTCTTGTCAGTTCCAAAACAGAGGGCTGAGTGTCACTATCACATCTCACACTAATATCTAAATGCAATTTCAGTGCTGGCTAGAGAATGACAACATATCTGGTCACCTGAGTCTGTGGTTCCCACACTACCCACCTGACTAGAAGCTGAAGCAGAATCTAACACAGATGTGTCACAGTACATGCATAGTGCTTTGCTAAGGCATCTGGAGACTGTAAAACAATTCCAGTACTTTCACCCTTCTTGTACAGACTAACTAGCCATTCTTTGGCACCCCAGGGTAGAAATTACTTCTCCACTAAGGACAGTAACTGCAGGATCCCAGACCAGACATTGCATCACCGGCTGCATTCAGGCCTGTGAGATAAAGTATTTATGGCCTAAACCAAGTCTTTTAATTTCTGAGTATTTTTCTTAAGGTAAGCTGAGCTGAGCTTAAGCCCTTCCCTTCCAACATCCTGTTGTTAACATATATACATTTCCTCAATTAGAATAGTACAGTTTAATATAAATGTATATTTCTTTTCTGTCCTGAAGGACCTATAGTTGATACATTTTTAACAAAAGTAGCTTTACAAATGCATTTGTAGCACAAGCATCTGTACAAATCAGTTTGATATACAAATGACATAAAATTCTTTACAAAACTCTAGCTAGCTATGCATTGTCCTACTCTCTCTGGCATAGCTGGCACAACATTACATCATCACACCAACATCCTGGAACAGCTGGTTTATTCTCCCACCAGGGGTACAATCATCCTTGACCTTGTACTCACGAACATGGGGAGGCCAATGTCCCTCACTGAATGTAATATCTTTGCTCATCAGATCTGACCATAAGACAGTATTAATTGAAATAAAAATTAAATTTGGGGATCCAACAAAACCAAAAACCTTTAGAAACTATTCCAGGGCTAACCTCTCTCTACTAAGCAACACCTTGTCTTCATTCCAAGCACCCCCAAACCCAGTAAATGCTGGAGTATTTACAAAATCTCTGTACAGCCACATTGATAGCTGTACAGAGTGAGTTGTGCCCACTCATATTAAGAATAAGACAAATTCAAAAGACAAACCACCCTAGTGTAATCACAATAAAAGTCAGTTATACAACAAAAGAAAAAAAAATCTTCACCAAGAGTAGGAGGAATAAAGCCATACATACTAAAAGCCTCCTGACCAATCTAAAGAGTCAGCTAAGAGGGTTAATTAATACTTCAAAGTCTAACTTTGAAGAAAAAACAGTTGCTCAAGTAAAGAACAACCACAAAGCTTTCTACAGCTATGTCTGCAACCTCAGAGGAAGTACGCAACAATGCACAGAACTTATTGTAAATGGCATCATCCACACTGAACTTTTGGCAGACAGGTTCAGCTCAACCCCCCCCCCCCCGAAGGAAATACAACATAACAAAATCCCTATGACTATTACTGGAGAACAGGTCATCAATGCACTTTCCAAGGCCAAATGCACTGCATCGATGTGCCCTGATAACATCTTGGGATGTTTAATAAATAGCATGAAACATGACCTCCCTGGTCCAATGGAATATGAATCACTTTTCAGCTGGAGCCTTCAGTCAGGTTTTGTGCCCAAGGGATGGAAGATGGCTACATTAATTCCTCTGCATGAAGGAGGTCCACCCACTGATCCCAAGAAACTACATGCCCTTAAGTCTTAAGAGCCTCGTAAGTAAGGCCATGGAAAGAATCATCATGGGCACGATAAATGAGGACATAGGTAATTTGCAAAAGATGGACCCATCAGAGTTCAACTTTGTTAAAGAAAGGGCAGGCCTATTAAATCTGGTGGACTTTTTTGAGAGGGTTACGAAACCACTGGTTGAAGGTAAGAATATGCACACATCTTACCTCGATCTGGCCAAGGCTTTTGATACAATACCCCACTCATGCATTATAGGCAAGCTCACTAATTTAAGTATAAATCCTTTTATCACCCACTGGATAGCCAGCTGGCTAAGTGATAGGACCCAGGACATCAAAATAGGTGAGTCCACCTCCACCAGTAGGCCAGTGACTAGTGGAGTCCCCTAGGGCTTGGTACTGGCCCAGCTTCTTTTTGTCATCTATTTCTCTGAAATGGATGCAAATGCTGAAGGTTTATGGCTGACTAAGTTTGCAGATGATTGCAAGCTGGGGGTTATCGTCGACTCCCGTGCAGACACTAGCATTCTTCAAGAAGGTTTGTCTCCAACTAACAAATGACGTCAAAACCATGGTCTTACATTCAACGCTTAGAAATGCATAATTGTACCCTTTGGGAAGTCAACCATCTCAGCTAAATAATACCTAAGAGTCGACCCAGTGGTCAGGGATCAGGGTATACAAGTAGACAGTTGCCTTACCTTCAACCACCATGTGGCCACAGTGGTGAGGAAATCCTTTTGTGTTGGACAACTTATAAGCAAGGGCATGGTATCAAGGTCCAAAGAGGTCATTATTGTACTGTACTCCCCCCTTATCATACCAGCCATAGAGTACATTGCACTCTTTGGTATGAACCTGACCAGGCATATGCAGCATCTAAAGTGACTTCAAAGGTTCCTTACAAAAAGAATACAAAGTGTAACCAACCTGCCTTATGCAAAGCATCTTAAATCTCTTTCCCCTCTATTCTGTCTCCTATAGACTGCTGACAGGTGATATATTGCCTGGCTTATACGGCATCTGCAAGCCCCACACTTATGAATCTCCTTTATATTCATAAGTCAAAGAGTACCAGAAATACAAGGTCAAGGGACCTTAATTTTGTCTGTGACTTACGCAAAATATGCTGGAGAGACAGATATACGTCCCAGACACTGCCCCTCCTATGGAATAGGCTTCCCATCCATGTGAAGCTGAGTTTGTCTATTACCCGGTTTAAGCACAACCTAGACAAGTGCATGGGGAATAGGAAATTTACGCTGGGCTTGGCATTGATGTCATTTATGAATAGAAGTAGCTTAAAATGCCGGGCCCTCAGTGTCCTATTTAGATACAGGACATCATTATTCTTTTGGGGAAACATGGCTAGGCTTAGAAAGCCCTCCCAGGTTGTCAGCCTAGTAACAGTCTATGAATTTAGTAGTAGGAGTTTGGGGTGAATTTACATATTATTCTTCAAGATTCAAAAACTGGACTAGGCTAGACAGAGCTTACTATTTCACAGGAACATGTGCATTTAATTGAAAGTTTTGATATGCATCCAAAAATTATTTCAGATCATGTGCCATTAATAACTAAAATAAAAACTCAGGGTAATGAAAATTAGACACTGGTGCTTTATCACCTAGCTGTTGAAAACAGAGGAATTTAAGAAATGGGTAATAGAAATTACTCTGGAGTTAATAGGGAAGATAGAAACTTATTCTGAAAATATAGCTAGGGCGTGGGATAAAATTAAAATGGAGTTTAAAAGCAGGGTGGAAATCAAAGAAAGAGATATGGTTAAGAAGTAACAAGAATTATTTAGAGGGGCTGACAAATGTTTAAATATTGCAAAATAGGAGGAATCTCACAGAACAAGAAGAGGAGCAACTGTAGAATGCTAAACAGAATATAAGACATTACCTTGATAATATGTATGAGTTTAGAAAGATTGCTGTAAAGCAACTGTTTTTTGCTAATAACTCATGAACACAAAGACTTTTAGCCCAACAACTCAGGCAACAGAAAGTAGAAAGGGTTATCGCCAAGCTAAGGGAGCCTATAACAAGGTAAATAACAAGAGCTCCTGTAGAGGTACTAAAAATATTTCGGAAATTTTATGAAAGTCTATATAAAGCAGAAAAATACTGAAATCAAGAAAAGGTACAAATGGAAATATTTATGGAAGAATTAAGTATACCAAGGTTAGAGGTAGATGAGGCTCAATTACTAACAGGATAGGAGGAGATGAGATAAAAATGGTGATGTATAACCAATCCACACAAAAGTCCCCAGGAATAGATGGTATTCCTATGGCTGTTTAAAAGCTATGAGGGAAGTAAGTGTTAAAGATCTGGAAGTGTTTTAATAATATTTTAAATGAGGTGACGCACCAACATCGTGGGGTGGCTCTGATACCTAGAGACGGTAAAGATGCATCAGACTCAGGTTCATATAGGTAAATTTCAATTTTAAAGCATGATTATAAAGTGTTTGGGTCCATAATGGTTAAAAGCATGGCAAAGGTGATGCCGAAATTGGTAGATATAGATAATGGTGGTTTTGTGGAGGGGAGGCAAACATTTGACAACACTAACAGAACACTGATGATTCAGAGAGAAGCAGAATGTAAGAAAATACCACTGTTGTTGTTGGGTCTTGATGCAGAGAAAGCATTTTACAGAGTAAGCTGGGAGTTTATGAGCAGGGCAATGGAATCATCTGCAGTCCGTGATAAAAATATAAGGTTGATTAAGATGATATATGAGGGATCAGAAGCGAAAATTAAAGTGGATGGGTTCCTCTCTGATAATTTCTGTTTGAGCAGAGGAACCAGGCAGGGGTGTTCTCTTTCCCTTTTGTTATTTGCATTAAATTTAGAGCCCTTGGCAAAGAAAATAAGGGACTCAGAAATTCAAGGATATGATTGGTATAGTAGTCAAAAGCTGGCGCTATTTGCAGATGATGTTATTTTATACTTGATAAAACCAGAAAAGGACATTACAGTGCTATGGAACATTTTGAGACCGTTTCAAATCTTTTCGGGATACAAAATTAATGAATCTAAAACAAAGGCATAGCTGTAAATTATGTACCCACACACAAATTGCTTCAGCGGTATCCATATTTATGGGGACGTGATAAAATGAAATACTTAGGAATATGGATTAAAAAGGATTCTGGTGTGGCAGCTAAGGATATGTGGGTAGAAACTAAAAAGAAAATACAAAACCTGAGAAATTGGAAGTTTTGTTATTTGGATATGGATATCAAGATACAAGCAGCTGAAATGTTTTTAGTCCTTTTAGTCTTATGCACTGGTCAGGGATATTTTTATCAACCAAAGGAGAAGTTTTGGATAGCAATTAATAAAGGGCTGAAGGATTTTATCTGGGAAAGGAAGATGTCAAGAGTCAAGTGAGATAAGCTGATTCTTCCAATAGAACAAGGCGGTTTGGGATTACCCGATTTGAAGGGGTATTTCAGAGCTATACACTTACAGCTCCTATACACTGCAGAAGCAGAAACCTATATTTCAAAGTGGAAAGGGATGATGATGAAACAGAGGAAAGCCCAAAAAACAAGGAGAGATGGGATTTTGGACGCAGATATCTAAGGAGAATAACAATAACCATACAGAATATTCTGTTCCTAAAGTAGCAGAAAGTATTTGAAGAACTAAGCCAACATGAGAATTGAGAAAGGAGTTTCTACTGATAGGGATGACTGCAGTTAGTGATACAAATAATAGGCAAGAGGAGGCTGAAATTTATTGGAGAAAACTGGCAAAGAAACTAAGGTATTGGAGCAAATAATTAGAGAGGGAAAGGTAATGAAATGGGAAGAGGAGAAGAATTTTTTGGACTGCAGGCTAGTGACTGCCTTCCTTATTAAGGACTGATATCAGAGTAAAGGCAAAAAGAAATAGGGGGATCCTAAGCAAAAAAACAGCACTGGTACATGTTTTAGTAGAATCTAGAGCAGAAGCTGCTGTTAAAGAAAGAATCATTAGTAGAGCATATAAAACATTGAATGATTATAATAATCAATCAGAGGAGGTTAGAAAGGATTCAGAAGAGAGGCTGGATAAGCAGTTCACAAAGAAACAATGGGAGGATATATGTATGTCAACCAAATATGCAACAAAGTCTAGAGGATTTAGGATCTCTGGTTGGAAGTGTTCACATAGGTGTTTTTATATCCCAAGTAGGCTCCAAAGAATTTTTCTTCAGGTCGATAGCAAATGTTGGAGGTGTGATGGGGAAGAAAGAGGTAATTAGGAACATATATTATGGGACTGTAATGAGTTGGTAGACTTTAAAAATTCCCTGCAGAGCTCTGTTGGAAATATTGGGTGAGCAAATGGATGTAACTAAGAAAATGAGTTTTTGAGCTGGGATAAAAGATCTGAATTGCCTAGACATAATAAGGCCTTGCTAAGTTTAACTCTGTTGTCTGACAAAAGGCAGCTACTACAAAATGGAAGTCAAAGTAAGTATTGAATATTGTAACATTGATAAAAGAACTGTAAGTGAGATCTTTAGAAAGTGGTAGGAGCGCTTTACATAGAAAAATGGAAATTGTGAGAATAATACATGCAAAATAATGTTTTGGAGGAGGAGAAATGAGATTTAAGAGAGGTAAGAAATTGAGAAATGTATGTATTGTTGAACTGATGACAGTTATAAAAACATGTGATATATAAATGTTTGTAACTAGGAACTTGGTAACATGCTTTGTCTTCTTGGATATAAATGCATGTTTACCTATGTCTTGATAATTCAATAAAGTTATTAAAAAACAGTATTTACTAATCTTTACTCTTCCACTGAGGCCAAACTTGAACGGTTTTATAACAGAATTAGTAAATTTGCTTGTAACCTCTCTAGTTGTGTCCATTACTACACATCCCTAGAAATGGTAAAATGGTTTATAGTCCCCCAGTCAGTTGTATTTTACTCTAGTAGTCATGGCTCAAAATTTGATACATCACCCATTCAGAACTCCCTTACTGATTAACCTCATCCAGTGGCACTCACCAAAAAAACAAAACAAAACTTCACTCTAAAGAACTTTTTCTGGTCACATCCCAGAAATTTAAAAACTTTCATGGGGAGTCATTATTCTCAGTATGCATCTCTAAGCTTTAGAACAAACTGTCACGCACAATCAGACTCTTAATACCAAATATTTTAAAACTTCATTAAAAAAACATCTGCATATATCTAAGCTCTAGCTGCACTACACCCATAGGGTGACTTTTACATTTGTTTGTCTCCCCTACATCCTCCTTTCGTACTGTTGTCTCTCCTTTCTACTTCCTATTCTAACTTCATCTTTAGAAATTATCTTAATATAGACAATAATGGTCACTTAATCCTTCTACACTGCATGCAGCCATTACAGAAGTAAATGCAGAAAACTTCATTATCAAATGTAAATATTGTCTTATATATGTATGTCTTGTAAGCTTTATATCTGTAAATGTTAATCATTTTATTATCAAATGAAAATGTTAACACAACTGCATGTACATACTATCATTTATAAGAACTATGTATGGTATTTTTGTCAGTTTCTTTTGGAGCTTTTCTCCCCAGGCCTCTGTCAAGAATGGCATATACTTTAAAGCATTCCCAGTCACAATTTACTAGTAAACAAAAGTAAATAAAATAAATAATACAAAGACAGTGAGAAAAACTGAACAAGACATATGCAGTGCAGAGATTGCTATATACAATTAATATCCATCAGTAGGGCTAATTAACATCCCTATAAATGTGAAGAACTAATAATCAAACACAAAATAGAATACAGTACTTGAGTAATATAAATGGATATCTAATACAGTACATAAGAATTTCTCAATGCCTGTTGTTGGCTTACACTGAAGGTGAATTGCAGCAGTAGTTATTACAGATGTGTGGTCTAAAACAAATGAGAAAGTATGAATGAGCCAGGTGGAAAGTAGAAATTAAGATAATAATCCTTTGGTGTATTCACGATTTATGTAAGTTAAACACAAAAGGATAGAAGCTCCTTCATAACTTCCTAATGAAATCCAGAGCTTGTAAATGAAATACACTGTAACAATTTAATAAAGTATGCAAGGTATTGGATGGGAGTCGCCAAACACATCTCCAGTAAATGAATGATCTAGTGGAGTAGGTTGGCTTGCAGCTGGAATTCCATAAGTTCTGGCACAAATAATAGTCACTATCTGTATACATGGCTGCTTATATAAGTAGGTAGTACTGTGCAATGTATATCAAACTGAAGGGCAGAGCTTTTTATTTATCCCTCCCCGGACTTCAACACAGAGGAAAAATTTGTTGTAAGTAGGACATCAGAACACTCAAAAGTTACAGTAAAATAAAGGAACAAGGAACACAAGTACAGTTTTAACCAGAACACATGAGTACTTTTACCTTTTTTGCCCACCTTACCCAGACTCTTCTCCATATACCATATTTCTTTTCAAAAAACACACTTTCATCAACCTCTGATCTTCCCACTTCACCTCCAGCCAGTTTTTAACATTACTTCTTGACTCTACTAATAAGCACGTCACTGAATTGAGACAAATTTCATATATTTAATGTTCATGACATTGTTTAACAGGTAAGTATATTCTATCTCCTGTTATTATGACATATGTACTGGTATTATATCTATTGTATATTTTTGCATTACATATTTGTGTTCCATTGGTGCTCTAACCAATTTCACTTTTCTTTCCTGCATACCATTTACTGTCTTTTCACCAGGATACTCTCTGAAAATCATCTTTGGCTCAGCAGGGCTAAATAAAATACAATCTCTGAGTACATACGCTGTTACCTTACTAATCTGTAGCAGTAACCACAAACAAGAGTGTGATAAGACAGAACACAAATGAGGATTTTTACCTTTAATGCAAAATATTTTTCTGTTCTCCTTATGCCTTGGCATTTTTATTGATTGCCCTGCTTTCTGTTACTACTAAATCTCTTAAAGTAGAACGTATAACATATTTAGTTCGAATAATGTTAACAACATACACACCAACTATAATAATACGCTGCGCACATGAAGAATGGCTATACTCTGTATATAAGAAAGTGACATTTATAATAAAAAATAAGTAACTTAGATTTCACTGGTACTTATTCTCACATCTCTCTCATTGACAAAGTAATTGTCTTTCGGCTTTTCCCGGTTAGGGGTCGCCACAGCGGAACTCCAGTCCACTAATGATTGGCAGTGAATTTTTACAGTGTTGAGTTGCCAGACCAGCACCCAACCTTCAAAGAAGGCACACCCACACATGCTCGCGCCTACCTGCATGTCTTTAAATTCACTCGACCACGGGGAGGACATGCAGACAACGCACAGAAGGCACTCCAGCCGAGAAACAAACCGGATTACCTCTTGCTGTGAGGCGACAACCCTAACCACTGCACCACCGGGCAGAACATAATTTAAGCACAGAGCAGGATGCTTATGAAATGTAGCCATTTGGAAGAAAGCAAAACATAAAACAAAATGCTGCAGTCTACAAACCATTTTAATGATTACTCTCTTAACTCTTTTAAACATTTTAATGGCTATTTATTTATTTAAACTATGATATTTACTCATGTTTTCCCTACAGCTTGTCTTTTATAATCTTCAAAATAAATAAAAAGAGCACATTTCAGTAGACTAATAAACTGTATGTAAAAAGCTATAGATCTGACACTGAATGTGCTATGCAAATTTTGGCTTATTTTTTGCAAGTACTTCAAGTTTAATGGTGAGAAATAATATGGAACATTTTATTCTGTGTATAACTAAAGCAGTACAGCAGTTGTGATTTAAGCAAAAAGGTCATTCTAAGGAAGTCACACCATTACAGAACAGCAGTAATATTTAAGATGGACCCATTATAAATATTACATCCTGATTGCTAGCACTGAAATGTACAGCTGCCAAAAAATTCTGGAAATGGTGCAACCTACATGAAAATTAAAACTGCTTACATCTGAAAAGTAATAATGAAAATCTTAAGAGTTTAATACAGACACTATCCAGAAAAATTATACAGTATTTAGCAACAGCAGTGGCCACTACGTCTCTCTCTACAGTAAATCCTTCATTTTACCACCCTTGATTCTAAATGTAATACATCTTCCAGCTGTTAGCCTGTTGTGATATAATGCAACTACTTGAAGACTCGCCAAAATGATATGTACTTTTCCCTTTCTTTAATTAACTGCCTGTAGTGCTCTGCATGGTAGATCTTTAAATTTATGTACACAAGCTGCAGTAAAAGAATTCAGTCTTCAACTTAAAGTAATGACTGTCTTTTGCAGTATATGGCATCTGAATTTCTTAAATTATGCAATCACAAAGCATCTGCCATTTGTTGTACTAACAACAGTTACTTCTTTATATTACTGCCTTTAAATAATCCACTGTGGGACTGTATCATAATGTTTTTTTTTCTATGCTCTTAAACTGCCTCTAGAAACTTTATTTTCTAAGTTCTTAATGCAGGTACTAATGTAGCATGTAGTGGCATGTAATGATGATATATCCACAGATGTTACAAATTGAAAAAGGGGTGTCTGAAACATGCAAAAAGTTTAAGCCCTGTAGGCTCATAGGTCAGCAGTAGGCTGTTGATCTAGATGACCACTAGTAGCCTGCCTTTTAAGAGCTTGTAGGAAACAGAAAAAGAGAGAGTATTTTCAGAGGTCTGGGTGGCTCAAGGAAGATGTGCATTTGATAACTTTTGTGAGGAAATGCTGCTGCTGTCTCTCATACTGATTCATATGCTTAGACAGGCACATACCAATGGGGCCATTATACTCTAGTATGGGCCTGATGAGGGAAAAGTAAAGACGGATGATAACTTCCTTAGATTTAGAAGAAATTTCCCTGGTGATTAGTTTGGCAAGGTAAAACAATTTCCCAGCAGTAGTGAATACATGGTGATCAAAAAGTAGTTTACTGTCAATAAAAGGCAACTGATCCCTAATGGCCAATTCAACTTTCAAAAGAATGCCAGCTATATAGTAAGGTGCATGGATACCCAGTCTTGCCTAAGGATGTAGTGCTGCAGTTTTTGGCATTTATTTTTAGGTCATAGTCTCGGCACCATTTATTGGTACTGGTAGCAATTTCTGAAGACATTTGAAGTCAGATGGAGAGTTAATGACAGCTCTAAGTTTGCAGTCATCTGTAGACTAGCTCAGTCATAGGACTTTGATGTCAGCCTTGACATCCAACAAGTAAATACTAAACAGAAGTGATCGTAGTACCAGTGCCTGGGTGATATTGCTGGTAATTACTATCTCTGAAAAGAGCATGAGAGCATGCCTCTCAAACTAATGTCACATTTAGCCAGTTTGCTATCCAGTGGGTAACATAGGGGCTATATTTGGTTTGATTCACTCGTCCATAATGCCAGAATATGGGATGGTCAAATCTATTATAGGTAGCATGAACAGATTTGTCCACGTTTAACACATCAGTGACATGTTCAGCAAAGCTCACCAGTTTCAAAAAGCAGGATCTGCCTTTAACAAGCCCAAACTGGTTTAGGTCCAGAGCTTGTTAACTGTTTGTGTCATTGTTAATAAGTTCCATAATGATGCATTCCATTGCTTTGCAGATAAGCCTGTTAAGCTTATAGATCTATAGTTTCTTGTATCAGTAGTAGATCTATACTTGTGGAGTGGAATGATTACTATAATTTTCCATTCCTCTGGCAATGAATCCACTGGAGAGGCTGAGGTTTGAATAGGCTTAGAAGCAAGTCTACCTGACAGTGTCTGGTGCTGACATGAATGCAGCCTGGCACATTATCAAGACTCATGAAACAAGTTTTTTGGGGGGCTTGGATACAGCATTCAAAACCTGCTCAGACGTGATCAGAGGGGGTAGTAAGGGTGTACTGATAGGTAGGGGGAAATTAGAGGAGTATAGTTGCAGCTAAATTTGTCCATTACTGTGTTGGCTATGTCCTCAGGGAACAAGTAAGTGTCCTGTATTAGCAGTTAACATTGCTGGGCTTTAGCTTTAAGGTTTCTGACATAGCTGAAGGAGGCTTTGTGATTCTTAATTGTACTTGTTTTTGGAGGATCTGATTTTGTTTCTTAGTTCTTTGTTGATATTTCTTAGTTTATCACTAGATGATGGGGTATTAAGTTTGCTTTTATGGGCTATAAGTTTCTTCCTGTTATTGTATATTTTGCATATACTAGGGTTCCACCATTAGGGTTTACTCCTGAATTTAGCACTGTATTTGTGTCTTATGTGGACAGATGCCTTGATGCATGCTTTGAGGTGGCCATAGGATTATCCACAAATGTGGCAGCATGCATGAAGGAGTCATCCAATGTGGAGGGCACTTAAATTTCATGAGGTCATCAGTTAGCTGGATTAGGTTTGCCTTAGAGTAGTCTCTAATGGCAGTGGGTTTTATGATTAGTCAGGATTTTCCCTCATAGTGAGTGTTACTGAACAATGGTAAAATTTGACCAGTGATGAGATAATGGTACAGTGGATATAAAAAGTGTACACACCCCTGTTAAAATGCCAGGTTTTTGTGATATAAAAAAATGAGACCATAATAAATCATTTCAAAACTTTTCCCATCTTTAATGTGACCTATAACCTGTACAATTCAATTGAAAAACAAACAAAGCTGTTAGGGGAAGAATATAAAAAATAAAAAGCGTACAATAAGCTGATTGCATTAGTGTGCACACCCTTAAACTAATACTTTGTTGAAGCATCTTTTGATTTAATTAAAGCATTCAGTCTTCTTGGGTATTAGTCCATCAGCATGGCACATCTTGACTTGGCAATATTTGCCCACTCTTCCTTGCAAAAGTGCTCCAAATTTGTCAGATTGTGAGGGCATCTCTTGTGCACAGCCTTCTTAAGGTCACCCCACAGATTTTCTATTGGATTTAGGTCTGGGCTCTGACTGGGCCATTCCAAAAACTTCAATTTTCGTCTGGTGAAGCCATTCTTTCGTTGATTTGAAGGTATGCTTGGGGTCATTGTCATGTTGAAAGGTGAAATTAGGTTCATAGGTTCATAGGTAGGTACTAGGCTGTCGGCCCAAGGGCCTACGTAAGCCTAGCCAACAAGGTTCGCTGGCTTACGCCACCCAAGAAAGTTATTTTCCTGTGCCACTGTCGAGCAGAGACGCAGAAGTGATCCCCGGGATGTATTTCCTATTTCCCATCCACTCATCAAGATTCTTCTTGAAGAGTGCTAATGAAGAACTTTGCTTGACATAGATGGGTAGCCTGTTCCAGAGTATGGGAAGTCTCTGGGACAGAAATCTATCACTCCAGCATGTCATGTTTATTGTGGTGACAAGGTTTAGCTCCCTAGAGCTTGTAGCTCGGAGGGATTGGGATTTCTTTAGCTGTTGGACATACCTTTATATGTCAGGCAGAGATCACCTCGGAGTAGGCGATATGCTATAGAGTAAAGCTGGAGTTTTTTGAGGCGGTCAGTGTAGGGCATTTGTTTGAGGCCAGTAATCCTCTTTGTGAGGTACTTCTGTGGCCTTTCCAGCTGCTGCAGATGTCTTGTGAGGTACATTCCAAAAGGGGCATTGTACTCTATAATGGGTCTAATGAGTGTTGAGTAGAGGGGAACAATGACCTCTTTTTTCCTGGATGAGAACCCTTTTATGATGAGGTGTGCCACGTAGACGGACTTCCTGACTACTGCGGCGATGAGACTATCAAAGGAGAGACTACTGTCCACCTGGGTCCCAAGGTCTCTTATCACGCATTCGGTGTTAAGTAGATTGCTGCCCATGTGGTAGTTCATGGGTACAAAGTTTTTACTAAAGGGGGTGACACTGCACTTTTTGGCATTGAGCTTGAGGCCGTGGCTCTGACACCAGGCATCTGTCTCAGCGAGGCCCTTCTGTAGGATGTCCACATCATTTGGGGACTTGACTATGGCTCCTAGTTTGCAGTCATCTGCGAACTTCATTAGCCTGTACTTCAGAGAAGTAGATACCAAACAGGAGAGGTCCCAGGATGGAACCCTGTGGTACTCCACTTGTCACTGCTTTGAGGTCAGATTTGGAGTCTGCAACTTTTACAGTGTGGGTTCTGTCAGTGAGCCAGTTAGCAACCCATCTTGTGACGTAGGGATTTATACCTAGTTTAGTGAGTTTAGCAATAATTCCAGAATGGGGGATGGTGTCGAAAGCCTTGGCGAGGTCAAGATAGGCTGTGTGAACCACCTTACTCTCATCTACGGCTTTGGTGACTGCCTTAAAGAAGTCGAGCAGGTCCAGGAAGCATGATTTGCCTTTCACAAACCCAAACTGGGTGGGATCCAGAGTTTGGAGGTTACCAATGTCTTTGTTTATGAGTTCCATGATGGTACATTCCATGACCTTGCAGACCAGGCTCGTCAGGCTAATAGGTCGATAGTTCCCGGGATCAGTGGTGGCTCCCCCTTTGTGGAGTGGGATAACTGTTGCTGTGCGCCATTCAGTGGGCACAAAACCTGATGCGAGGCTATTATTGAACATGGTGCTTAAGTGGGGAGCCAGTTCGTTCTGAAGTTCGTGTAAAATGCAGCCTGGGATGTTGTCTGGTCCCATGATGCTGTGTTTTTTAGAGAGTGCAGCTTTTACCTGTGTTTTTGTGATTACAGGGTCTCTGCATTCTTCCTGTATATATATATATATATATATATATATATATATATATATATATATATATATATATATATGGGCCCTTTAGGGGGTGAGGGGGGGTAAAGTTAGCACAGAATCTATCTGCCAGGATGTTGGCAATATCAGTTGGTTCTGTAATTTTCTTGCCTTTGTGCTGTAACTCAGAGCAGATCTGGGTGTTGCCATAGAGATTCTTGACATAGCTATAGAATGCTTTGTGGATGTCCTTGGAATTAGTGGCGATTTTGTTTTCATAGCTAGCTTTGGAGGATCTTACAAGATTCCTCTTATAAATCTTATAAAATTCATCTTCAGCTTTCTAGCAGACGCCTGAAGGTTTTGGGCCAAAAGTGACTGGTATTTGGAAGTGTTCATAATTCCCTCCACCTTGACTAAAGCCCCAGTTCCAGCTGAAGAAAAGCAACCCCAAGGTATGATACTGCCACCATCATGCTTCACTGTGGGGATGGTGTTCTTTTGGTGATGTGAAATGTTGTTTTTGTGCCAAATGTACCTTTTGGAATTGTGGCCAAAATGTTCAACCTTGGTCTCATCAGACCATAAAACATTTTCCCATATGTTTTTGGGAGACTTGCTGTATTGTTTTGCAAATTTTAGCTGGGCCTGGATGTTTTTCTGTGTAAGAAAAGGCTTCCGTCTTGCAACCCTACGCCACAGTCCAGACATATGGAGAATATGGGAGATTGTTGTCACATATAGTACACAACCAGTGTTTGCCAGAAATTCCTGCAGCTCCTTCAGTATTGCTGTAGGTCTCTTGGCAGCCTCCCTCACCACTTATCATCTTGTCTTTTCATCAATTTTGGAGGGATGTCCAGTTCTTTGCAATGTCACTGTTGTCACATATTTTCTCCACTTTTTGATGACTGTCTTCACTGTGTTCCGTGGTATATCCAATGCTGTGGAAATTTTTTTCTACCCTTCTCCTGACTGATACCTTTCAACAATGAGATCCCTTTAATGCTTTGTAAGCTGGCTGCGAACCATGGCTTTTGCTGTAGCAGGCAACTGAGTAAATGTCAGGAAAATCCTGCTAGGACAGCTGAACTTTATTTGGGGTTAATCAGAGTCTCTTTAATTAATGGCAGGTGTGTACCCAATAAGACTGAATATTGTAATTAAACCAAAAGGTGCTTCAACAAAGTATTAGTTTAAGGGTGTGCATACTTATGCATCCAGCTTATTGTATGTTTTTTATTTTTTATATTTTTCCCCTAACAAATTTATTTGTTTTTCAATTGAATTGTACAGATTATAGGTCACATTAAAGGTGTGAAAAGTTTTGAAATGATTTATTGTGGTCTCATTTTTTATATCACAAAAACCTGGCATTTTAACAGGGGTGTGCACACTTGTTATATCCATTGTAGATCTTGAGCATAGGGTGGCAATATTAATTAGAATCAGGTCCAGTATGTTTGAACTCCTAGTTGGGACTTGAACCAGTTGGTCTATGGAGCTAGCATTAATGAAGCCCTGGAATCTGTGTGCAGATTTATTTGAGATGATGTAGGTTTCCCAGATAATGGAGGAATAGTTTAAGTCTCTCAGCAGAATAGTGTTAGGTTTGATAGCAAAGAATGTCAGTTTTTGTTTATGTATGACTCATGAGCAGCTGGTGATATGGAGGGGGTACAGTAGTTGGCTATGGTATTTTATGGAGTTCTATTTACTATGAAAAGGATACGGAGAAGATCAAGGTCATTATCCTGGCTTAGGAGTCTAGAGCTGAGATGGTTTCTTAGGAATTCAGACAGGTCTTTTCCAGTAACACTGATATTTTTTTTTGTTGACTCTGAAAGAACCGTATGCACGGGAATCCTACACTTCGGGAGTGGTCTTGCTGTTCTGAAGCCATGTTTATATTTTCAAGAGTTAAGTAATTGTAGGGAGTGCAACTTCTTGCTTAGATTTGTAGAATTGAGCAATGCTACCTTTATATAGTTTTGATTTTGATGTAGGTAATTTGAAGAGACAGACTTTGCCTAAAAAGACACTAATATTTCTACTGCTAGAATTGTTTTACTGTAAATAATCATGTCTGCTATTAGAAGAAAGAGTAAAGTGCAACAAACACTTGTTGATCCATATACTGGAGAAACACAGCCCACCTACGATGTTTAAGACGATGACAGCTGTACAGAGTTCAGAAATTTCTAATATGCATAAAGCACATCTATTGCATGTCAGCCTAAGCACCAGTCACTATTGCCATTTACACAGCCATTGACTGTCTCTGTTTACAGGCCATTAAGGACAGCATAGCTGTAAATCAGCCATGTTGACTGATATGACACAGATTCAGGTGGCCACTTCAAAGTATTTGTTACTATCCCTAAGCAGTACACCATTTAGAGTTTTTGGCAGTCACAAAAAAATTAAAATAATGCCTGGCAATGTGCAACTATTACATCATTAAAAAAAAAATCACTGAATGTAGAGTGCATGTATATCATTGTGTAAGAAAACAATTTCTCACACCGTATCAACATTTCACAAGAGCTGAAAGCATTTTTAAATTATCATTACAGGTAACAAATCTTGGAGTCTTCTGTATCCAAGAACAGCTAACTGAGATTTATTGTGTGCCCAACAGAGCTGAGAAAGGTCTGTGAGCAGAAGACACTACTGCCAAAAGGTACAGACATCTAAGTGTTTTACAGTAATGCTGATGCATTAGGAACTCAGTTGTAGTGCATGCAGTAGTAAAAAGGTTTCATACTCGGGTGCCCTAAATTTTATTTAATTTGGAGCATCGCTTCCACAGTTTTGGTCATTGCTTTTTTCATTCCACCATCTGTATCCATCAGCATGTAACTAGTTCCTGGTGTGTGTCTTGAGAGTTAGGCAAATATGCAGCTAAATTAACAAATGTTTAAATGAGTTGCTCGGAGTATACTGTTTGTTTTCAATGTAAACTCGCATTTCAACAGAATCAAGTTTTCTCCGAGGCTGCCTCTTGTCTGTGTACTTTGAAAGATACACACATATAACATCATGTGTTTGCAGTGATTTTTATATTATTGGCATGTACTTGGGACTAAAAAAGTAATCAATGAAAAAAAAAACACTATGAGTTGAAAAAACAATATGAATTCAAATGAGCTAGCTTATGGAGAGACAGCAGCTTATAAAATGCAGAGTACAGTAAGAAGACAGTTGCACTTGTCAAGCAGTTATGTCTGCCAAATATATCTTTTTCAGTTGCAGCCTTTGAGCAGCCTATCTGTCCCTGGAGGAGTGGTCTCAGCCCTGAAACTAGTAGCTTATTGGCCGTTTTAGGTCAATTCCTATCTCTTTCAGTTTCCCTGCTTTAAAACCCGCATTTGCACAGTTTTGCGCCAGTATACAACTCCGCACAGCTCCTCGTGGTGTCCTGCAGAGTGATACAGGCAACAGATAGACCCAAGAGAGACTTTTCCAGATTTAAGTATTTTTTTCTCTGTTTTTTTGCTCCGACTGCCTTTTCCCACCTAAAAAAGCGAATTTCTAACTGATCTGTGCTTTAAAAAGTTTAAATTGTATTTGCCTTCTGCTTTTTACAGTTTGTGCACTTGTTTTATATCAATTTAAGTTGTTTATGTATTGTATAACTGTTGTAGGCTACACACTAAAGTGCGCTAGCCTGTTTATAGCATTTACAGTGTTTTCTGTGTGTTTTTCTGCTGTTTCCTGAAAAAAACAAAACAAAATATTCTCTTTTCCCGCCTTTGCTGAACTAGATTAGTCCATATTTCAGGTTTTGCTGAATTCCGGACTGTGATATAGTTTCCTGAGTTGCCCATATCCTTACTTGGATAGGAGGAAGCTTCTCTGTTCACCAGTGAGAGTGGGGAGCTTTGAGCAGCCTATCTGTCCCTGGAGGAGTGGTCTCAGCCCTGAAACTAGTAGCTTATTGGCTGTTTTGGGTCAATTCATATCTCTTTCAGTTTCCCTGCTTTAAAACCCGCATTTGCGCGGTTTTGCATGATTTTGCGCATAGCGCAGCATCGGACAGCGCCACTTAAACGGGTTTAAACTATTCCCGGCTCCACAAAGTGTGCTCTTCACTTTTTCCCTTAGAACTGTTCTAAATCTCAAAGTAAGCACTCTATTTTCATTCTAAAGCCCTGCAGTTGCTCGTATAAGTAATCATATAAGTAAGCACTAATAAAATAAAGAACTACACCCTCTTATACTCCCTTTAAGTACTTGGCTCCCTATTGGTCCTTTTTGATAAGTCAAAAAGTAGTTCCTTATACTATTCTGGCATGTCCAAAAGTCAGTTTCAGGTTTACTCTCCAGTCCAGCTGGTGAATCTGGGAACCTTGAGGCAATGTTACAACTGCTTTATCTACACAGACCACCCTCTCCTCCTCCCAACAAGCTCAAATATATGTGAGGGATGCAACTATATAGTCAAACTGGAGGCTGAGCTCTCTCAACTCAGTACTGGCGCAGTCAGTCAGGAGAAGAAGGTAACCACACACACCACAAATCCAGTCTCACATAGACCTATCGCAACAGCAAACCAAACACATAAACACACAAAAACATACTCGGAGGCTCTAAATAAAAATCTGCCCAAGCAGCAGAGACCTCCAAAGCAGACATCCAAGCAACCGCTACCCCAAAACAAAACACGTGCAACACATATCTCACAAAGTCAGCGTGCCACACAGTCACAGCCCTTAAGGCTAAACAACACACCTAATACACTTGTAATAGGCGACTCTATTGTCAGACAGACTGACATCCCACTCACCAGGCTGAACAAGGAGAAGGTCACTGTAAGCTGCCTGTCGGGTGCCAGGATCCGCCACATAACACAAGCACTCAGGTCAATCCAAAGCAAGTACAAATATGACTCCGTCATTGTCCATGATGGTGTGAATGACCTGAGACATACCTCCCTGGACTTCATGAAAAGAGACATAGAGGAGCTCTCTGATCATGTAGCCCAGGCCGGTATGACCCTGACCTTGAGTAGCATCTTACCCTCACCAAGAATGATGCCACAGTATAAAGACAAAATGATCAATTTTAACAATTGGCTAAAGGGGATCCAGTGTCTGTCAGCCTGGGATGACATGCTCGACAAGCCACGTTGCTTCGCTAGGGATGGCTTGCACCTGTCACCCCTGGGCTTTTGTATACTGGCTAAGACTCTTGCCACCCCCGTAGTGCCTTTTTTAGGCAAGGCTCAAAAGACAAACCCACCTCCATAGACAACACAAGGAAAAAGAAACTAAGGGTAATGCTGCTCAACGCCAGAAGTCTAAACCTCAAGATGCACACACTTGAGGCTCTCCTCAGTATGGAGAATATCGATATCTGTGCAGTAACAGAAACCTGGTTCAAGGCTCCCGAGAGCACCCCAGCACTACCAGGTTATACCTCATACCATGCTTTTCGGCCCCAAAACTCGGACTGAACCACAAAAGGAGGGGGAGTATCCATATTCATCAAAGATATCCACACCTCCAGGTTAGTGGCACTGCACGAAACATCAGAGACCATCCATGTGCAACTAACAGTGGGCAAAACTGCCTTTCAGTTTGTAGCCTGCTACAGACCACCCTCCCAAACTCAGGAACCCCACTCGGTTTTCCTGAGAACACTGGAGAGTATGAAGGTCTCTCCAAACACCATTATATTGGGTGACTTCAACTACCAAACATAGACTGGGAGCACTATTCAAGCCCCAAAACCCTCGCCCAACGGTTCCTAGAATTTATACACTCACATGCTATGGAACAACTGGTTACCACTCTCACAAGAGGGGAAAACATATTGGACCTGATCATCACCAACATGGGGACTCTAGGTTCCATACCAGAGGTATACCCCTCATTGGTAAGATCTGACCATAAATTAATCTCACTGGACATCCATATCTCGTCCCCACCCCCAGCCAAGGAAACCACGGTGAAGAACTTCTCAAAAGCAAACTTTACACTTCTCAAAACCAATGTGGAATCCTTCAAAGCCCCCAGGCCAGTGGAAAAATACGGCCAAACCGCAGAATCCTTTACAAACGCATTCTATGGACACCTACAGGAATGCATGGATCGTGCTATCCAAATAAAACCAAAAGCAGGAGACCTGTCTGGTGGACCCCAGCCATAAATAAGCTATACAACAAAAGGAGGAAGCTACTACATGATAGAGCAAAACCCCAAAAAGGGAAGACATCTCTGATCAGTACTAGCAAGAAACTACGATCCCTCATAAAATCATCTAAGGCCAGCTTCGAAAGAAAAATTGCACAAGACGCTAAAGATAATCACAAGGCCTTCTTTAGTTATGTCAGGAACGTGGGTGGCAACTTCCAGATATGCTCTGAGTTAGTGCAAAATGGAAAAAATACACTGAACCCACAGACATTGCCAGCATCCTGGCAGACAGGTTCAGTGCAAAACCCCCCCCTTCCCCACCAAAAGAGCAAATGTTTATCCCAACAGAGTGTAGCCTCCCTGACATCACAGATGCACAGGTGAGAGCTGCCCTCTCCAAAGCTAAAAACACAGCATCAATGGGACCGGACTGTGTCCCGGGCTGTGTCTTACACGAGCTCCAAGAAGAACTGAACCCTCACATAAAGTCACTGTTCAATCTCAGCCTTACTACAGGATATGTACCCAAGGAATGGCATACAGCAACAGTGGTCTCACTCCACAAAGGTGGTGCCACAACGGACCCTGGAAACTATTGCCCTATAAGCCTGACTAGCCTGGTCTGCAAAGTTCTGGAGCATATCCTCATGGAACTCATAAACAAAGACATTGGGAACCTCCAAACACTGGATCCTACCCAATTCGGCTTTGATAAGGGCCGATCTTGCCTCTTGAACCTGGTCGACTTCTTTGAAACAGTCACCGAGGCCATAGATGAAGGGAAGGTAGTCCACACAGCCTACCTGGACCTCGCAAAAGCCTTCAACACAATACCCCACTCGGACATCATAAATAAGCTCACCAGCTTAAATATCAACCCCTATGTCACAAGATGGGTTGCAAACTGGCTCAGGGATGAACCCACATGGTCAGAATTGCAGGTGCCATGTCAGACTCTCAACCAGTTACAAGTGGCGTCCCACAAGGCTCAGTCCTGGGACCTCTCTTGTTCGGTATATATTTCTCTGAGGTACAGGCTAACACGGGAGGACTATGGCTGACCAAGTTCGCAGATGACTGCAAACTGGGTGCCATAATCGACTCGCCGACTGACACAAGCATCCTCCAAAAGGATCTCACAGAGATGGATAACTGGTGCCAGAGCCATGGCCTAAAGCTAAATGCCAAAAAGTGCATAGTCATCCCCTTTGGGAAAAACAAAGTGCCCACAAATTACCACATAGGTGGTAATCCATTAAGTACGGAAGAAGTAATTAGGGATTTGGGGACTCAAGTAGATAGCAATCTCTCCTTTGACAATCACGTTGCCAGAGTGGTTAGAAAGACCTTCTATACAGCCCACCTTATCACAAAAGGGTTCACATCTAGATCAAGAGAGGTCATTGTGCTCCTCTATTTATCTCTCATCAGGCCCATAATTGAATACAATGCCCTATTCGGGATGTACCTTACCCGACACCTGCAGCAACTGGAAAGACCCCAAAAGTACCTCACCAAGAGGATCAAGGGACTCAAACAGATGCCCTACGCAGTTAGGCTAAAGAAACTCCAGCTCTACTCAGTTGCTTACCGCCTACTCAGAGGCGATCTGTGCCCGACGTATAAAGCCATGTCCAACCCAGAATTAATGGACATGCTCCATCTCAGGAAATCCAAATCCCTTAGAGCTACACGCTCCAGGGACTTAAACCTCAGCACAGAAATAAATAGGACATGCTGGAGGGACAGATTCATATCCCAGAGGCTCCCCTCAATCTGGAACAAAATCCCAATCCATGTTAGGCAGAGCCCCTCGATGACCCTCTTCAAGAGAAATCTTGACGAGTGGATGGGAGATCGTAGGTTTACCCCTGGTATCTCTTCTGTGTCCCTACTAGACAGAGGCACAGTAAACTAACTTTAAAAGGGCTATCTTCCGTGACCTACTATACAGAGGCACAGTCAACTAATCTAAAAGGGTGGCGAAAGCCAAACACACTCTGTCTAGGCTTAGAAATGCCCTAGGGCAGATAGCCTAGTATCAACCTATGAACCTATAAGAAATTAGGACTTATCTGGTTTTGGGGAAATAATTCAACACAAACTGACACTCATTTGTGTATACGGAAGGGTGGCAACAGCAGTTTAGCTACTCATATTTCCATTTTCTGCTAGAGAGATCTGGTTATTACTAAAATCTGGATGGTGAAGGCTTAGGTCTGCCATTTCATTTATTTCTTACTCTGGTAGATTTAAACAAACAAGCTCTCTCCACCCAAGACTGTGCTAGACAGTCAAGAGGAGAAGGTTAACACCCGCCCTACACCTTAAGCAACACATAGCCCTTCCAAACCCACACCACCAACACCCTCACATAGCAGCACTAAACCCTCATATGCGGAGGCCCTTAACAGTAACCTGCCCAAGCAACAAGGACCTCCAAACTGAAACGCAAACAAACACCAATCACAACCAAAGTGTCACATAGCTCACAACACCAGTGTGCCACCCAACGACAGCCCCTAAGGCAAGACAACGTACTCAGCACTTTAGTCATAGGTGACTCTATAGTCAGGCACACTGATGTCCCACTCACCAGGCTAAACAAGGAGAAAATTACAGTCAGCTGCCTGTCGGGTGCCAGGATCCACCACATAACGCATGCACTCAAGTCACTCCACAACAAGTACAAATATGACTCTGTCATTGTCCATGTTGGAGTGAATGATTTGAGACTTACCTCCCTGGACTACATGAAAAGAGACATGGAAGAGCTGTCGGATCATGTGGCCCAGGCAGGTATGACCCTAGTAGCATCCTGCCTTCACCCAGAATGATACCACAGTATAAGGACAAAATGATTGACTTCAACAATTGGCTAAGCTTCTGGTGTCATTCAAAAGGGATCCAGTTTCTGTCTGCCTCGGACGACATGATCGACAGACCATGATGCTTTGCCAGAGATGGTTTGCACCTGTCGCCCCTGGGATTCAGGTTACTGGCTAAGGCTCTTGCCACCCCATAGTGCCTTTTTTAGGCAAAGTTCAAAGGACAAATCCACCGCCGTAACAGGTGCAAGCATGTGTTAGACAGTCAAGAGGAGAAGGTTAACACCCACACTACACCTTAAGCAACACATAAACCTTCCAAACTCACACCATCAACACCCTCACATAGCAACACTAAACCCTCATATGCGGAGGCCCTTAACAGTAACCTGCCCAAGCAACAAGGACCTCCAAAGCTGAAATGCAAGCAAACACCAATCACAACCAAAGTGTCACATAGCTCACAACACCAGTGTGCCACCCAACAACAGCCCCTAAGGCAAGACAATGTACCCAACACTTTAGTCATAGGTGACTCTATAGTCAGGCACACTGATGTACCACTCACCAGGCTAAACAAGGAGAAAATTACAGTCAGCTGCCTGTCGGGTGCCAGGATCCGCCACATAATGCATACACTCAAGTCACTCCACAACAAGTACAAATATGACTCTGTCATTGTCCATGTTGGAGTGAATGACTTGAGACGTACCTCCCTAGACTACATGAAAAGAGATATGGAAAAGCTGTCGGATCATGTGGCCCAGGCAGGTATGTCCCTAGCCCTGAGTAGCATCTTGCCTTCACCCAGAATGATACCACAGTATAAGGACAGCATGATTGACTTCAACAATTGGCTAAGCTTCTGGTGTCATTCAGAGGGGATCCAGTTTTTGTCTGCCTCAGACTTCATGATCGACAGACCACGATGCTTTGCCAGAGATGGTTTGCACCTGTTGCCCCTGGGATTCAGGTTACTGGCTAAGGCTCTTGCCACTCGTATAGTGCCTTTTTTAGGCAAAGTTCAAAGGACAAATCCACCACCGTAACAGGTACAAGCATGCAAAATCTGATGGTAATGCTACTCAATGCTAGAAGTCTAAACCTCAAAATGCACTCTCTCGAGGCACTCCTAAAAATGGAGAACATCGATATCTGTGCAGTAACTGAGACCTGGTTGAAGGCTCCAGAGAGCACCCCTGCAATACCAGGCTACAACTCTTATCACACTTTTCAGCCACCAAGCCAGGCCCGAAACACTAAAGGTGGAGGAGTGTCCATATTCACCAAGGATATTCACACCACCACCAGGCTAGTTGCCCAACACAATGCATCTGAAATTCTCCAGATGCAACTAACACTAGGTAAGACTGCAATCCAAATTGTAGCTTGCTACAGATCCCCCACCATGCCCCAAGATTCTCACTACACTTTTCTAAACATACTGGAAAATATTAAGATACAACCGAACACCCTGATACTGGGTGATTTCAACTACCTTGCCATTAACTGGGAAAACTACTCGTGTACCAACACCTTTACCCAACGGTTATTGGAATTCATAATTTCCAATGCCCTGGATCAACTAATCCATAGTCCGACCAGGGGCTCCATTATCCTAGACCTGCTCATTACCAACATGGGAAATCGATGCTCCATACCTATGGTCACCCCCTTGTTGGTCAGGTCTGACCATAAGCTAATCACCCTTGACATCCACACCCCCCCACCCCCCAGTAAGGAAACCTCCGTAAAAAAATTATCCAAAGCCAACTTCATGCTACTCAAGTCAGAAGTGACAAACTTCATGACACCCATACAGACGGGAACTGAAAGTTCAACTGCTGAATCCTACACTAAGGCTCTGTACGAGCACATTCACTCATGCATGAATTGTGCCATCCCAAATAGAACCAAGGTGCTCTCCTCCAAAAAAAGGAAGCCAATCTGGTGGTCCTTTGCCATAAACAGACTTTACAACAAAAGAAAGAAACTGTTGCAGAAAAGAGGAAAATCCCAGGATGCAAAAAAACTCCCTTACCAGCCTCAGTAAGAAGCTGAGATCCCTCATAAAATCCTCCAAAGCTAGTTACGAAAATAAAATTGCCAAAGATTCCAAAGACAACCACAAGGCATTCTATAGCTATGTCAAGAATCTGAATGGCAATGCTTAGATCTGCTCTGAGCTACAACAGAATGGCATTAAATATACTGATCCCAAGGATATTGCCAATATCCTGGCAGATCGATTCAGTGCCAACTTCACCCCCCTCTCACACCCTAAAGGGCCCATCTCAGTACCGAAAGATTGCCAAATTCCGGTAATAAATGCCACACAGGTAAAAACCACACTCTCCAAAGCTAAGAATACAGCATCCATGGGACCGGACAACATCATGGGCTGTGTACTACATGAACTACAAAATGAACTAGCACCTCACCTAAGTGTCCTGTTTAATCATAGCCTCACCTCAGGCTTCGTGCCCACTGAGTGATGTACAGCTACAGTTATCCCACTCCAAGAGGGGGGATCCACCTTGGATCCTGGGAACTACTGCCCCATCAGTCTGACGAGCCTGATCTGCAAGGCCATGGAATGTATTATCATGGAACTTATAAACAAAGACATTGGCAACCTTCAAACACTGGACCCCACCCAGTTTGGGTTTGTGAAGGGCCGATCTTGTCTCTTGAACCTGACTTCTTCGAATCAGTCTCCAGAGCTGCGGATGAGGGTAAGGCGGTCCACACAGCTATCTGGACCTGGCCAAGGCCTTCCACACCATCCCCCACTCTGGAATCATAGATAAACTTACTATGCTGGGCATTAATCCCTACATCACTCGATAGGTTGCCAACTGGCTTACTGACAAAACCCACACTGTAAAAGTAGCCGACTCCAAATCCAGCTCCAAACAAGTGACAAGTGCAGTACGTCAGGGTACAGTCCTGGGACCGCTATTGTTTGGCATCTACTTCTCTGAAGTACAGGGCAACACTAAGGGACTCTGGCTAACAAAGTTTGCAGATGACTGCAAACTGGGAGTAATTATTGAATCCCCAAATGATGTGGATATTCTACAAAGGGGCCTTACAGAAACAGATGCTTGGTGCCAGAACCATGGGCTCAAGCTCAATGCCAAGAAATGTATAGTTATCCCCCTTTGGGAAAAAAACATGTACCTGTGAATTACCACATAGGTGGCAGTACACTAAACACCGAAAGTGTGATAAGAGACTTAGGGACACAGGTGGACAGTGGTCTCACCTTCAATAACCACATCGCCACAACAGTCAGGAAATCCTTCTGTGTGGCACATCTCATCACTAAGGGCTTTTTATTCAGAAAAAAGGAGGTCATTGTCCCACTGTACTCATCCATCATTAGACCCATTATAGTATACAACCCCCATTTGGTATGTACCTCTCAAGACATCTGCAACAACTGGAAAGGCCGCAGAAATACCTCACCAAAAGAATTGCAAAGCCTAAAGCAGATGCCCTATTATGACCGTCTAAAAAAACTCAAGCTATACTCCATCACATATCGTCCACTTAGAGGAGATCTCTGCTTAACATACAAGACCATGTCAAACCCAGAGCTTTTGGACATGCTACACTTAAAGAAATCCCAATCCCTCAGAGCCACACGCTCCAGGGGTCTAAACCTTGTCATCACAATGAACAAAACATGCTGGAGGGATAGGTTCCTGACCCAGAGACTCCCCAGACTTTGGAATAGACTGCCCATACTTGTCAAGCAGAGAGCCTCTTTGGCCCTCTTCAGAAGTAACTGACGATTGGATGGGAGATAGGAAATTCACCCCGGGGATCACGTCAGTCGCCCTGCTTGACAGGGGTCCAGGGAAGTAAATATTGTGGGAAGAAATAGCCAGGGAATTTTTATGACTAGGCTTGTATAGGCCCTAGGGCCGACAGCCTAGTACCAACCTATGAACGTATGAACAATCATAGGTTCATAGGTTTATACTAGGCTATCTGCCCTAGGGCATTTAGAAGACTAGCCCAGAGTTTTTGTGGCTTACGCCACCCCATTAGATTGAAGGATATTATGCCCATTATTTTGCTGTGCCTCTGTCAAGCAGTGACACTGATGTAATCCCTGGGGTATACCTGCGGTCTCCCATCCATTGGTCAAGATTTCTCTTGAATAAGGCCAGCGAGGTGCTCTGCCTCAGATGTAACGGGATTTTGTTCCACAGCATAGGGAGCCTCTGGGTGATGAATCTGTCCCTCCAGCACGTCCTATTTATGGCCGTATCAAGGTTTAAGTCTCGTGCTCTTGTGGGTCTGATGGATTTAGATTTTTTGAGGTGAAGCATGTTCATTAGTTCCGGGTTGGACATGGCCTTGTAAGTCAGGCACAAGTCACCTCTGAGCAGGCGATAAGCGACTGAGTAGAGCTGGAGCTTTTTCAGTCGGGCAGCATAGGACATATTTTTGAGACCCTTTATCCTTTTGGTGAGGAACTTTTGGGGCCTTTCCAATTGCTGCAGGTGTCGGGTTAGATGCATTCCAAATGGGGCGTTGTACTCAATCATCGGTCTGATGAGTGATGAGTACAGGGGGATGATGACTTCCTTTGACCTAGATGTGAAACCCTTCATGATCAGGTGGGCAATGTAGAAGGTCTTCCTAACTACTTTGGCTACGTGGGTGTCAAATGAAAGGTTACTATCAACCTGGGTCCCCAGGTCCCTGATAACCTCTTCTGTGCTTAGTGGATTGCCACCTATATGGTAGCTAGGGGTAAACTTGTTTTTCCCAAAGGGTATGACTATGCATTTTTTAGCGTTTAACTTTAGGCCATGGCTTTGGCACCAGTTATCCGTTTCTATGAGACCCTTTTGAAGGATATCTGTGTCTGATGCGTTTTCAACTATGGCGCCCAGTTTGCAGTCATCTGCAAACTTTGTCAGCCATAATCCTCCTGAGCTTGCCTGAACTTCTGAAAAGTAGATGCCGAACAAGAGTGGACCCAGGAAAGAGCCCTGTGGGACACCACTTGTGACAGGCTTGGAATCTGACATGGCGCCAGCAACTCTAACCCTGTGGGTTCTGTCACTTAGCCAGTTTGCAACCCATCTTGTGATGTAAGGGTTTACATTTAAGCTGGTGAGTTTTTCTATGATGCCCGAGTGGGGTATCGTGTCGAAAGCCTTTGCCAGGTCAAGGTAGGCTGTGTGGACTGCCTTGCCCTCATCAATGGCCTTGGTGACTGTTTCGAAAAAGTCAACCAAGTTTAAGAGGCATGATCTGCCCTTGACAAAGCCAAATTGGGTTAGATCCAATGTCTGCAGGTCCCCTATGTCTTTATTTATGAGTTCCATAATGATCCCCTCCATAGCTTTGCAGACCAGGCTTGTCAAGCTGATGGGATCTTAAGATTATCAATCTTATGTGATCCAGTCCTTGCACTGCACCACTTTGTTTGTCTTACTGAAGGAGTTCCTCTACCAGCATCTTTTTTTTGGAACTTCTCAGCTGCCTGAGTTTCTGCCAGTACTCCCATAATGTATCTCTGTCCCTGCTTTTACCAGTTCTCATTTGCCACTCTGTAGCATTGCATCAGATCTCCTCAGCTCAAACTTTTAGCAGGAGTTTCTCCTTTCCTTGGACAGATAAGTGCCACATTTCGATATAATCTCATTTATTATATACAATTAAAAGTTTTTTCAACTTGTTTTCACATTTTTTGGCTAAGTCTGATTTAGATATTTTTGTCTCCTCCCCCCATTCCCATCTAGGTAGGGCCGGCCTTAGCTGAAATGGCACCCTAGGCGAAGTAGTGCTCCGGCGCCCCCTTATGCCCCACCCACAACATACTCACAAAACAACCCTATTTGAGCCACACCCACAGGTAAGTCACTCCCCAAGAAATCCACTCCAGTTTGCGTCTTTCGACTTTTCCCGGTTAGGGGGTCGCCACAGCAGAACTCCAGTCCACTAATGATTGGCAGTAGATTTTTACGTGCTGGCTTGCCGGGCCTAACGCACAACCTTCAACGAAGGTACACCCATTTATGCATGTCGCCACACAGAAGATGCTCTAACTGAGAATCGAACGGGCAACGTCTAACTGTGAGGCGACAACGCTACTGTAGCACCACCACCGCAGTAAGAAATCCACTCCAGTAATTTCCTTAAATCATTTAAATGGATAAGAAGAAAAAGATAACTTGTAATGTGGTTAAACTGCAACTACCTTTGCGTACTTATTTCCTACTTTAAATACCAGAACTGGATCATACTCAAGTAAGGCCCTAGCAGGGTAATAGATTGCCACCCCCGAGCAACCCCTCTTGCAGCAACCCCCACCCTCCAACAGCAGCCCCCTCCCCAGCCATTCCAGTGTTCCATTACTTGGCTATTTCTCACCAGTTACCCTACACATTGTTCAAATCTATCAGTGTGCATACTGTTTTCTTATTTACTTCCACAATGTTTACAGATATTGAAATAAAATAACACAAACACAGACAGCCATTTGCTAAACAAACAATACAGTCTCACAATGAATATAGATTTAGCATGAGCTGTAAACTTCTCTGCCCTTGAAACTCATACTCATTGAAACGGCAAAACTCACATTCATTAAAATAGCATGAAAACCCAGATTCACAGAAAATGCATCTGGCTAGTGGAGGATTAAGTTTACCTTTGGATTGTTTTCAAAACAGACTACTTGCACACATTTTTTAGGGCCATGCATACACGTATTTGTTTTTTGATTCATCTTTCTGACTGTATTAAATTATATTCCTTGTATAATACAGCACCACTTGTTAGAATGGGTTTTAAATTTGCAGTTTTAAACATTCTTTTAATAAGCAATGAAACAAAATGTATGAACCAATTAACTACCCATTTCAGAAAATTTCAACCATAAAAGTCCACTCAAAACTT
The DNA here is from genome assembly GCF_019279795.1 of Protopterus annectens. NCBI lineage: Eukaryota > Metazoa > Chordata > Ceratodontiformes > Protopteridae > Protopterus > Protopterus annectens. The sequence continues at coordinate 821,534,875 of NC_056748.1, forward strand.
CTGTAATTATAATCCACCAATATCACTCGATACTCACAATCTCTGCAGAAGTAAAACTATCTGAATAATTCTACATTAAAGAAATCTGTAACTATTGAAGAGGTTGCTACTGACAAACAACTTTACATTTTAATGTTTTATCTATAAATTCAGTGCCCGCTGCCTTTTTGCATCAGTTTGTCTGCTGTTGCTGCCATCACTATATCCTTTTTCCTACCCACACCACCCTCATGCTACTTACCCTCTGTATTTTTCTTATAAAAGGGCACCTGTTTTGACTAGCTTGGACTGCAAAGCTATGGAAAGGATCATCATGGACCTCATAAATAAAGATATTGGGGACCTACAGACACTGGATCCTACCCAGTTCGGCTTTGTTAAGGGCAGATCCTGCCTCTTAAACCTGGTCGATTTCTTTGAAACAGTCACCAAGGCCATTGACGAGGGGAAGGTGGTCCACACAGCCTACCTGGACCTTGCAAAAGCCATCGATACAATACCCACTCGGGCATTATAGATAAGCTCACCAGCTTAAATATAAACCCCTATGTCACTAGATGGGTTGCAAACTGGCTCAAGGACAGAACCCACATGGTTAGAATTGCTGGAGCCATGTCAGACTCCAAACCAGTTACAAGTGGCGTCCCACAAGGCTCAGTCCTGGGACCTCTCTTGTTTGGTATATATTTCTCGGAGGTACAGGCTAACACGGAAGGACTGTGGCTGACCAAGTTCGCAGATGACTGCAAACTGGGCGCCATAATAGACTCTCCAGCCGACACAAGCATCCTACAAAAGGGCCTCATAGAAACAGACAACTGGTGCCAGAGCCATGGCCTCAAGCTAAACGCCAAAAGTGTATAGTTATCCCTTTGGCAAAACAAAGTGCCACAAATTACCACATAGGTGGTAATCCATTAAGTACGGAAGAAGTAATTAGGGACCTGGGGACCCAAGTTGATAGCAATCTCTCATTTGACAACCACGTGGCCAAAGTGGTTAGAAAAACATTTTATATAGCCCACCTAATCATGAAGGGATTCACATCTAGATCAGGGGAGGTCATCGTGCCTCTTTACTCATCCCTCATCAGGCCCATAATTGAGTACAGTGCCCCTTTTGGGATGTACCTTACCAGACACCTGCAGCAACTGGAAAGACCCCAAAAGTACCTCACCAAGTGGATCAAAGGGCTCAAACAGATGCCATATGCTGCCCGTTTAAAGAAACTCCAGCTCTACTCAGTGGCATACCGCCTGCTCAGAGGCGATCTGTGCCTGACGTATAAAGCCATGTCCAACCCGGAATTAATGGACATGCTGCACCTCAGAAAATCCAAATCCCATCGAGCTACGCGCTCGAGAGACTTGAACCTCAGCACTGAAATAAATAGGCATGCTGGAGGGACAGATTCATAACCCAGAAGCTCCCTTCACTCTGGAATAAAATCCCAGTCCAGGTTAGGCAGAGTCCCTCATTGACTCTCTTTAAGAGGAATCTTGATGAGTGGATGGGAGATAGTAGGTTTACTCCGGGTATCATTTCTGTGTCACTGTTAGACAGAGGCACAGTATACTAACCTCGAAAAAGGGCATAGCAAAATTCATTTAAAATGGGTGGCGAAAGCCAAACACACTCTGCCTAGGCTTATAAATGCCCTAGGGCAGATAGCTTAGTATGAACCTATGAACCTAAGAAAATACATCTCCTTCCCTACTGCATATCACTCTTTCCTTCTCATTGTTCTTCTGCATGTTCCTCTGCGTACTCTTTCCCACTTTCTACAGTCCTATTCACCCAATTCTTTTCCATTTTTAATGCAAACATAGCACAGAGTTTGCTGTTTAGACATTGTTTGAGGTCTCAGCTGTGCCTGGAATGGTATGACAATGTATGTATGGAACTGCATCATAGTGAATGTGCTATATGTTCACTAATGAGCCTAAGTCATGTGACCTGTTACAGTACTACCCAAGTCTTTACAGCATTCATACTACCTCTGCAAGTGAATTGCTTACTTATGTAGCTCTAGCACTGACTTGTCTACTATTACAGACTTAATCACTTGTGGGCCGCTCTCTTCCGTTTTAAACATATTTTTTGTTAAGCAGATGTGCTATCATTTTTTCTGAATTCTGGTCATAAAATACATTTCATGTAATCCTTCTTGCAAGAGTGAAATTCATTGTTTTCATAGCCCAGATCTAAATAGAAATAGGTGCCTCAGTGACATAAAAAGAAAGTGTAAAGTGCACATACAATAATGTAGTCTGTATAAGGACAAAATAAATAATGTGATCCTTAATCTGAACTGTACTGACAATATGCAGCTTTAAATTATATCCTGAGTTGTACACATCAACAAAGAATTCTGAAGGGTGGGGTAAAGGTGTGGATTTTTCAAGTGCAAGATACTAGGCAGAACAATCATTCCTTGAAACTCAAAAGTATTTCTGATGATCGTTTAAGCGGTTTGGAGCACTAGCTTAACAATAAGTTTTTACATATGTAGCGTATATATTTAATAGTTCTGTGCTTAACCTGAAGACCTTTTACTCCTCAGCTGAGTTATGGGGATGCTTTTTTTGCCAGTCTGGGATGGTAAAACCAAAATAGGGTGCCACTCACGCCATCCTTGCTATAGCTGTACCAAAAGACATGCATGAAGTGCATAAATATGGTGTACTACAACATTAAGCTATGGAGCAGGCACAATGCTATAGTGAGTTCTGTATAACAAACATAAAATGTCTCAAGATTTGTCTGACTAGAAGGCACTACTATTTCTAAAAATAAAAAAGAGGTAAATATGCAATTGTGCAGTGCATAAACTAATACAATAATTAAACAACTCTAAAAACTTGCAGTTACAGATTTTGATCTGAGTTGTCAACAAAAGTAAGCAAAAAGAAAGCAGATTCTTTCACTTCTAAAACATGGAACTATAAATTAGGTGCTACAGCTATAAAGGAGCTTTAATATTCACACCATATCCACCCAATTCAGATAGCTCAAGAAAGCCTCCTTTATTTAACTATATGACGGCAAAAGTAATAGCCAAATATTCTGACCTTAAAGTAGCAGGCTGCCAAAGCTGGCCACAGAAAAGAAAGAAGAAGAAAGGGGAATAACATAACTACTACCCCATTACATCCATTCAGAAACATGCCTTGAGTTCCTTTATATCCTCAGCCATAAACTGGCAGCTGTTCTACATGCTGTATGTTTGGATGGCTTCATTTGGAGATAACCAGCATCAGTGGCTTTACAGCTAGACTCTGTTAGAAAGTTTTTGACCTTATATAGGTGGCCAAGTTTCAGAGGAGTCTTTTTGATGGTGCATAGGAAACGTGTATCCAGTTTGAGTAGCTTGTCAGTTGTGATCTCTAGCAGTTTTGCATATGGGATGGTATCTGTTTTTATATTTTGAGATGAAATTATATTAAGTGTAGGAGCAGTTATGTTCTTAGAATGGAAGACAATTATTTTAGTTTTATGAGGTTTAGTGCTAGATTGTATGCTTAGAGACAGTTTTCGACTGAATTTGTATGCCGCTTGTGTAAAATTTTACAGCTCCTGCATGGAGAAAGCTGTGCATACAGAAGTGGCATTGTTGACTTACTGAATTATTTCAGATGGACCTGCAGCTGTGTGAAGCTTGTTGATGAATATGTTGAATTTGTTAATAATGTTTTACTTTGCCCCTTTTCTCTTATCCTTAGCTATCAGAGTCGTTTTACTCTATACGCCTAAATACTTCATCATTTCATGTACCCATAAATATGGGTATTGTTGCACCAATTCTTGTTTATTCGCATAATTTGCTGCTATAGCCTTTGTTTTACTTTTATTTATTGTGTACTCTGAAAATATTTGAAGCTGTCATAAAATATCTTGCAACACCCTAATGGCAGACTCAGTGTTTTGAGTGCAAGATAATATCACCCAAAAACCCATGTAAGGGGATTTTGCCCTACCCACACTTCCTTTATTCTCAGTCTATGGTTGATGCAGTTCAGAGAGAGAGCAATAAATTAAGAGATTGCTGCATTGTGTTGGAAACCTACATATCCATAAAAAAGCCATATGCAAGCATTCCAGTTCAAAGAACAGAAAACTGACTGGTCCACAGTTGAGTAATTGAGGGGAAACCTTTTTCATTTAGTTGTGATCCAGAGCTAGATATCTAAAACTGATGTCATATCCACCAGTTTAATGAAATAGAAGTTGTATTGATAGATTCAGATTTTTATTGAGGCAGTGGCAGACTTATTATTCTCATGCTGTTTGTGCAATTGATGTTGGTAATAGACCTCTTTCAACAAAGAGATTTGCAGATACATACATGTACATCTTTTCAGAAATGACTTCTGGGATCAAGGAAACACATTTTGTGTCTCTGCTTTTGGAACTGCAAAGAAGCATCCATGTTAAGATTGTGAAAATCTTTGTGCCTGTTTTGGATTAATTTACAATGCACGCAGGTAGTTCTGCTTGTGGCAGCCATAATGAATTCTGCTAAAATCAGACATTACTCCTTTTGTTGCATAAAGTACACCGGCTGACATATTGATAACTTTGGTAAATTGATAAATTTGTAATCTGTTTGCAGACTTGTAAATGCCTCCTTAATTTGATATAGACTGAAAAGATCTTTTGATATTTTATTTTCATCGCATGTTAAACTTTGAATAAAACAGTTATTCAGTTCCCTAGAATAGTTAACATCACTTGTTAACTTCCTTCAACTTTACATATTTATTCATCTTTTACTGATCAGTAAAGTTGAGTTGCAGTTTTAATTTCTGTACTAATATTTTGAGTGTTTTGAGCCTCTGGAGAAATGTATGTAAATGACATTTCCTGCTCGGTCTTTAGACTTTCTGTAGAAGACAAACCTAAGGTGCTTTTAAACTGGTGTAAACTTAGTGTAGGGGGTGGTAAAGTGGGGAGGGGGCATATGGTTATTAGCAAGTTGTAATCATGTGAATGTTGTAATGTAAATTGTTGCTTTTTTCACTGACTGCCCTTCCACAATAGCGCTTTAGCTAAAGGAGCAAAATGTTAAGCAGTGCAACACACATATACACACACACACACACACACACACACACACACACACACACACACACACACACACACACACACATACACACATAGTAACAGAACGACTAATTTAAATTACATACAAACACATATACACACATACAGACACACTTTTCCTCACATACAGAAACGAATGGCTTAACTTACACATAGACTCACACTTAACACTTACCTTATATTAAATCTGAACTTCCACACCTGTACGCATGACCTTAACCCCTCTCTTCGCTGAACTAACTTAAATTCCGTGCCTGACAACAGATTTTTTTTTTTACTTCCTGGCCATCCTGAAGCTATAAAAGTGGGAGGGCGCTTCCCTCCGCCCTATGGTTTTCTTATTTTGTGATCTTCTCATCGCCCTTCACTCAGAGATAAGGCAACAAGAAGATTGCAAAATAACAAAAGTACAGTAATTTAAATAAATAAAGAAATACATAAAATTCCACCCTTTACGAGGCCGGCTGTACGGCGCCCTAGGCGGTCGCCTAGTTCGCCTATGCCTAAGGCCGGCCGTGCATCTAGGCCACTGTTTAAACTTTGAATTCCTTCTATAATTCATTTCCGCTTCAAAAAAAAAAACTTACACAATAGAGTTTCGATAATAGAACCTATGTGTCACTTCTTATCCATCTTGCTGATGGCTTCTCCGCCTCAAGGTGGATCCTTGCCATCAAAAAACTTTCAGAGCTTCTCTAGCATTCTTCCCCTCCCATAATAGTTGACTCGTAGACTACTCCCCAGATCTCTTTTGCCACTGTAACTGTAACATAAGTGAATCTCTAGTGCTATGGTAGGGCAGTATTTTTTGATTTAGAAAAGTGAAGCTTTTTTCTATTTTGATTCTTCCTTCCATTTCATAAACTATTTCCTTTCATCATTACCATTTTTCCCTTCTCTTTGTCACAACCTTTACCACATTTTTCGAGTAGTTGTGTGTCTCTCTCTCTCTCTCCAGTCAGAGACCTTCTTATCTATGCATATTGTGCTTATATTGACATTTCTTTTCATGGAAAAGGTTTCATTGTTTAAAAAGTGTTTCAAATGTGGGCATAGGATGCACCCTCATGGACTGTGATATCTGTCCTGTCTTTGGCCAGAGGGCCCTTTTGGACAGAAACTAAAGGATCGACCACACTGAAGTAAAGGGCTTCTTGTGGATTCTACTGACATTGCTGCAGCTACAAAAAAAGAACTATCTGAAGAGAAGGAAAAAGCCCTCCCAGTTTAACAATCCACTTTTTTTCTTTGATATCCAAAACTTGATGTAAAGCAGCTAGATCATTATTTTTATGCACAATACAATCAATAATAGTGAATTTAGACAAACCAGTCTGATGATTACAATCAGTGCAGTGGATTGTTTTGGGAAGCAGGTCTACTCTTCAGGAACTTTTTCCCTTAGGGGACTGAGTCATATCCCACATTTTACTAAGTTCCTCTGTTTTTAATTTCTCCAAGTCATTGGGGTTTCTAATACCATGATGGGAATGGACCCCATTCCTAAGTCAAAGAACTAGCTAATGAAGTGCTAAATTCTCTCTGGAGACCTCAAACTTTGGATACAAGGAAAGCCATAGAATCTCAACTGGCTACAATGATATCCAGTACCAGTATGGCCACCAGGGTAGTCTCTAATGCAGTCGATGAAGCATGAAGAGCAGCAGGCAATGGCATCACCATTTGTCATCCTTCTTGAATGTGATTATGCGACTTTGTGAACAACTTTAGGGCATCCTTCTTGAACATCTCGTACGATGGGCCTTCCAATTTCGGTCCAAAAGTCAAGGACACATTGTCTCTAAGAGTGAGCAAGATGGTAAGATGCTGTGTGGTGTAGGATTTCATTTCTCTATCTCAGAATGACCATACTTGAAGTATCAATGGAAAGGGAAATTACTCTAGTTGAAGAAAGTCATTCAGTCCACATGAGACCCCCTCTTCTGACAGACCCCCCCCTACCCCGGGACAGAGAGGTAGCGGGGCGAATTTAAAGAGATGCTGCTCCAGGGGTAGAGGGGTCCACAGCATCAAAGGATGTTCTTCATATTGATCACTGCAGCAGTAGCTGTAGCCATATGGGCTATATCTTGCATAGGATATAACAGCTTCCAAATCTTCAGGGCACTTTCCACATACCCAAACCATCAGTCACCTTGAACTGAGCTTACTAAAAAGGCAGGTTTGGGAGCCAAGCCATTCACAGCTTTCCTGCCCCTGAAGAGTAAGTCTTTTGAGGATTGATAGTCAGCTTACACTGTTCCTTTGCTCCGGGCAGATAAGTTCACTTTGGGGTAAAAACATTCCATTTAAAATAAAATGTTTACTTGATAACACTTTCCTTTTTAGGAAATTTATTTTAAAGGTAAGAGTTTGTGTTTTAATAGGTTGTTTTGAGACTGTATTCTTATTTTAAATGAGAAAGCTCTTATTTCCTGCCTCTTTAAAAGTTCTTTAAAGTAATTGAAACAAACCAAAAAAAGGAGCCAGCACAAGTCCTGTTGGAAAATAAGCATATTAAAAAATACATATAATATACACCATAGTAACAAACTGCATGTACATATGCAAAAAAAAATAAATTACACAGACCGGTTTTCGGCTAAACAGCCTTCCTCAGTGTAACAAAAATAATAAAGACCATTGCATTCAGAAGCAGCCCATAAATATATAGGCGTACAATTAGGACAGAGACCAATGAAAATAATACACAAATTAGATAATCAAAACTGTTCATTTAAACCTGGAGGAAAAAGCCCTCCCAGTTTAACAATCCACTTTTTTTCTTTGATATCCAAAACTTGATGTAAAGCAGCTAGATCATTATTTTTATGCACAATACAATCAATAATAGTGAATTTAGACAAACCAGTCTGATGATTACAAATATGCTTATATAGTGCACTAGTTTGCTTATGTATCCTAATATCACTCATGTGTTCAGTAATTCTAAGCCTGAAAGGCCTAGAAGTTTGTCCCACATAAAAAGCTTGACAAGAGCAACTAGCCAAGTAACTAATCCAAGTTGAGCTGCAATTGCCAAAAAAATCTGTCATAAACATTTGAAGTGTTTTTACTAGAAAAACAAGTGGTTTGATATATATGTGAACAACTTGAGCAATGACCACATGGATGACAACCTACTAACTTCTGCCCAGTGATGGTCCTTTGTGTCAATATTTTGGGGTCTTTGTTTAGCCATTATAAAAGGGCTCGGCAAAATAAAATATTAATTTATGTGGGACAGTCTGTTTTTTTTTGCATATGTACATGCAGTTTGTTACTATGGTGTATATTATGTGTATTTTTTAATACACTTATTTTCCAACAGGACTTGTGCTGGCTCCTTTTTTTGGTTTGGTTCTATTGGTTTGAGCTGCGCAGTTGCCATTACTGTCTTAAGTAATTGAATAACATTTTTTTTCTGTGAAGAAAGTGTTTATACTTTACCTTTTTCAGGCTGGCAAAGTCTTTTAAAGTGATTTTACTGTAGTTTTACATGGAAAAAATGACTTTTAAAGATTTTTAAGTTTTACCACCTTTTACTGCTGCTTTTCCTTGGATAAGATGCACCATTTTTTGGCTTAACCATGGAACAAACATTTGGTATCACAGTTGGTCCTTCTTCCAGCCATAAAAAGAAAAAGTTAAGGAAACAGCCTTTGTTGCCACAGAAAACTAGCAATTTACCTCAGCCACAGGTGAGTGACTCTGTTGCAGCCATTAGTTGTACCTCAGACCACTTGTCTTTTACTCCCAGATCCCTCTTGTAACACCTATAGCCACTGTGGACAGTCGATTAGCCATGTCCTGTGTGACTGCTGGGATCCCCTCAGTGGGCAAGGGATAGCCACTCTGAAAGGGAAGAGGTAAGGTTTCCCTGTTTTGTCAAAATGTTGTGCCCATCCCTGGGGAGGCTGCTGCCACAACCTTTAATGACACTGTTGGCCCCATTTTTTTCTGTCAGAAAGAAACAGAAAACTAAACATGTTCTACTCCTCCTCAAATTTCTTTAGACAGGAGTAGTTTACTGAGTCTGGCAGAGGGTTTAATTCAGACTATCATTCTTATAAAGTAGTTTCTGGTAAAATCAGTAGACACCTATTTCCCTAAAGAGAATCAAGATTCTGAATCTGGACAGGAAGATGAAGGGACAAATGCAAAAAGAAACAGAACACCAAACATACATGCCTCTGTTCAAATTTCTCTGGACAGGAGTAATTTATTAGGTCTTGCTCAGCGAATAATTCAGGCTATTGATCCTACGAATAAAGTGTTTTCTGGTAAAAGAGAAGGGGATGTCTCTTTTTCCGAATAGATTCAATATACTGAATCTGGCCAGGAAGATGAAAGGACAGATGCAGGGAGTCCTCCTTAGATTCCTTTTTTAAATTCAGATAAGAGCACAATATCTGATTCTCCCTACGGGGATGTATCCTTTTCTGAGACTGTTTCCACAATGTCCAGTGTTTTCAGTGGGAGAATACTGAGGTTTCTCAGTGCCTCCAAAAATACTATGAGATGTTACAAATAGAATTTCCAGAACCTCTCCCCATCCCTACTTTTCGCTTCATATTTCTGAGTAAGACCCAGACGAGAGTTCAGTTTCTGAATCTCCTTGCAGGGGTTTCATTTTCTCTGAGACTATTTCCAGAATTTGCCAGTGTTTTCAGTGGGAGAACACCGGTTTCTCAGTCCTTCAGAAAATACTATGAGCTGTTACAGAAGGAATTTCCAGAACCTTCAGCCATTCCTCCAGTTCTGTCAGCTTTGCAGGATGTGTGTCTTACTGCCTGCAATTTTCTTGACAGTCAGCCAGCTGCCCCTAAAACAGTAGATACAATGTTTAAAGTTCCTCAGTTGACAGTTCCCAAACCTGTCGCAGCAGTTCTAGTTTAAGTTAATCCTACTGCTGCTAAACATTTAGTTAATTCAAGTCTTACTCTTTCCAGTAAGGATGGGACGATTTTTGACAAGTATGGGAAAAAAGGGTATGCTTCTAAACTTTGCTTTTCAGAATTTTGAACCGTCAGGCTCATATGTTAAAGTTTGTTCTAACTAATTTGTGAAAGTATGAGAAATGTTTTGTCTGTAATTTATTCTTGTGACGAAAAATCTGTTTTAAATAAATTAGTAACTTCTATTGTTGTACGGGCGGCCACGGTGGTGCAGGGGTTAGCGTTGCCGCCTCACAGCAAGAGATTCTCTGGTTCAATTCTCGGCTGGGGTGCCTTCTGAGCGGAGTCTGCATGTCCTCCCTGTGGTAGCATGGGTTTCCTCCGGGTGCTCCGGTTTCCTTCCACATCCCAAAGACATGCAGTAGGTGGACTGGACACTCTAAATTGGCCCTAGGTGTGAGTGTGTGCGTGTGTGTGCCTTCTGTGGAAGGTTGGGTGCCGGGCTGGCAACTCGACACTGTAAAACTCCACTGCCAGTCATGAGCGGACAGATGATCTGCTGTGGCGACCCCTAACCGGGAAAAAGCCGAAAGAAGAAGAAGTAACTTCTGTTGTACAAATCACTACTTATTGTTTACATTGTGTGTATGAATCAGCTGATACTTCTTCCAGGGTTGTGGCCTCTGGAGTTTTTTTGAAGGTCTTTGCCTGGCTTCATTTTCAGAATCTCCCAGATGATGTTAAAAAGATATTTTAAATTCTCCTTTAGATAGAGGTTTAGTATTTGGCCCCTCTAACGCAGTGATGATCAAAAAGTGTAATGAAAGTGGTAAGTTGATACAGGGAATCTCTAAGATATTTAACTACTCCTTTTCCTAATTTTCTAAGGGATTCTCTAACCCCTCATCCAAACAAACAAACAAATAAATAAATATTTTCAGCAGAATGCAGGTGAACAGATGTTTAAGAAGAAATTGCTAGGGAGTTTCAAAGGAAATTCTGGAACCTCCCAAAACTAAGAACAGTCCAACAAGTCATAATGACTTGACTATTAAAGAGGCCTTGCTCCTCCACCTTATCCCCCAACCCTGATAGCCTCATCTCCCTTTCAGAAATTCTGAATCTTCACTTTTCTCTGTGGCAACAGTTTCAGACAAAGAATTCTGAAAATCTTTCATCAAGGTTACAGATGGCAGTGGAAGGAAATTCCTCCTTTTCAGGGGGTAATACCTCACCTACCAGACCAGACTGTCTTATTTCCACCTGTCCTGCATAGGGTCTACTTCATTTCACCTAAAACTTATTTGACTGACTTTCATTTGACCAACACCCAAATGACCTAAATTGCAAATGACTGACAACTCACTGACTGAAGTAGACTCCCTCCATCACATGATGTCCCAGGAGGTGATGGAGCCAGTTCCTCTTTCCCAGATAGGGAAATGTTTTTATACAAGGATGTTTAGTGCAAAGAAAGAAAATGCTTAGAGATCAATTCTACATCTTTCTTTCCTAAACATTTTTTGAGATGGTGCACGATTTCAGAATGATGTCACATCACAGTCTGCTACCATTTATTTCTCATTCAAACTTCCTGGCAACTTTAGGTAACGTTTCTTAAGATTCTGTGGGTCTGGATCACCTCTGCCTTACCATTTGGACTATCCACTACATTAAGAATATTCTCAAAGGGTCTAGCTCCAGTTATAATTAATTTCAAGCTACAGGGTATCCACATTTTTCCCATATTTACATAACCTACTTAACTTTACAGAGTCTTTTTCAAAATGTCAGGACTCTCCAGTCTTGCATGAGACACCTCTTACACAAGCTGGGATTCCAAGACAATATTCAGAAGTCTTTTCTGAGTCCTTCACACAAGATTGTATCTCTGGGCTGTCAGCTAGACACCTCATTTCAAAGAGATTTTCTTCCACAGAAAACAAGATCTATGTCTAGATCGGTTTCTATGGTTTTCCACTCAGACTCTGGTCACGTTGAGGTAATACCTCAGGATTTTGGGTCTCATGGCATCTATGATTCTCGTGATACCCCTGGAAAGACTCCTCATAAGAAAGATACAGTGGTATCTGAAGTCTCTTTGGTGCCAGCACCAACTTCCTTTGGTTTTTCAGATGCCAGTGCTGGGGGTTGTCAGAAGAGAAATCACTTGGTGGAGACAGCAATTACCCTTAAATTTGGGTTTCCCCTTCTCCCTCCCTATTCCAAAGCAGCCAGTAAACACAGACACCTCGGACTTTGCTTGGGTAGCAGTTTCAGGAGGGATGAAAGTGCAAGGTGTGCAGGACACCACGGACAGATGCAAGAATATAAATTTAAAATAGATGCTTGCCCTGATCAAGGCACTCAATTCTTTGAATCATCTTTGGTTACTAGGACCTTTCAAGATGTTACCAAGAACACTACAATTGTGCGGTACATCAGCAAGCAAGGGGAAACCAGGTCATACCCTATTTGCAGACTAGGCATATAAACATGAGATATAGCTTCACAGCACAGTCTCACTCTACAGACATCCTACATTCCATCAGAGCAAAACTGTGTAGCAAACAAGCTAAGCAAGACAAGGAGGGATCCTCACAAATGGAAACCATATCAGATGGTCTTCCATGATTTGATCCATTTGTGGGAAGTTAACCAAGTAGACCAATTTGCCTCCACTCTGAACAATCATCTGGAAAGATTCTGCTCCAGGACTCCATTGGAGAAGGCTTGGAATTCAGATTTCATTTCTTTGGCTAGGAATGTTCCATTATACTTTTCCACCCTTTCCACTGATATCCAGGGTACTTCTGAACATTTAGAAGGAATTCCCCAAGATCTTTGTGGTAACTCCCTTCTGGCCCAGGCAACTGTGGTTCTCCCTTTATTTGGAAATAACCAAGGGCAGTTCCCACAAGCTTCCTCAGACTGGATCACCTCACAGAAGAAAGAAAAGTTGTATAAAATCTTACCATAATGATAGATGTCCTTCTTCTCTTCTCTGTTGCAGTATTCTTTACATGAAGGAGTTCTCCGCCATAGGTATCCCACCGTTGGTGAATATACAAATGTTTTTCACTACTGTAGGGTGCATGATATGTCTCACATAGGCTGCTGTCATATGTTGGCCATAAAAGCAGAGTACGCACGCACCGACCTCAGAACTGAATGCCCTAGGAGGAATGGCAGCCTAAGGAAAGTAGGGTATGAACATCCAAGGTAAAGAGCTAAACAATCAGGGGGAAGGCGGGAAGGATTGGAATACTGCAACAGAGAAGAGAAGGGCATCTATCGTTAAGGTAAGATTTTACACAACTATGCTATGTCCTTCTATTCATCTATTGCAGTATTCTTTACATGAGGGAGATTATAAAAGCTCATGAGGAAAGGGTGGAGGAAGAAGAAGAAGTCAAGCTCTCCAGAAAGCCATGGAGAATGGCTCTGGCAAAACCTGCCCTTCCTTAGAAATGTTATCCAGTTTGTAATGTTTGGTAAAGGTATGCACAAAAGTCCATGTATTCATTTCAAGAATAGAGCTAGTGTCTAGTCCCTTAAAGATAGCACCAGATGAAGCTACAGCCCTTGTGGAATGTGCCTTTACAGAAGAGGTAAGGGTCTTACCATGATTCACATAACAAAACAAAATTGCTTCAGAAATTCAAGTAGAAATAGTGTGCTTGGAAACAGGCAATCCCAGAGCCCTTGGATGATGGGAAACAAAAAGCAGGCTTGATTTCCTGATAGGTTTAGTCTTGTCTAAATAAAATCTAAGTTGTCTCTGCACATCAAGGGTGAGCAGCAGCTTCTCACTAGAATTCTGAGAAGAAGGAAAGACGGTAGGTAAATTAATGGACTGGTTGAGTGACAACTCATTGACATCCTTGGGCATAAAGTAAGAGTTGGTATGCAAGGATACCCTGTTTTTATGAAAGACCAAAAAGGGGGAGAGGCCATCATGGCCTGGAGCACAGACACACCTCTGGCTAAAGTTAAGGTAAGTAGAAGTACTGTTTTCCAGGAGCAGTGCTGCTGGGAAGCCTATGAAGCAGGCTCGAAGAGAGGGGGGTCAGCTTTTTTGAGTACAAAATTAAGATCACAGGGAGAAGGGAGAAGTTTTCTTGGAAGTCTAATGTGAAGGACACCTTTTAGAAATTGTTTAGCCTCAAATCTGCAAGCTAGAGGGGGGATAAAGGCAGACAGGCAGAAACAGCTGATATGTGGCCTCTCACTGAAGAGCAAGCCAAGTCAGCATTGAGCAATTCACACAAATAAGAAAGAACCAAGGGGACTTCCACTGATAGTAGATCCTGGTTTCGTGAGAGACACCAAATTGAAAATCTTTTCCAGTTAGATAGGTAAGATTTTCTGGTATTAGGTTTCCTGGCTTCCTACAGGACCCTTAGCATGTCCTCAGAGAACAGGTGTCTGAAAGGAATTAAAATCCTATCAGCCACAGAATCAACTGAAGGGTAGACAACTGGGGTTGGATAACAGTACCTTTGTTTTGTGTGAGAAGGTCTACCCTGTGAGGTAACTTGTAATGATTGCCCTTGGCTAAATGCAGGACAAGAGGGAACAAATGCTGACTTGGCCAAAAGGGGGTCACCAGCAAGCGTTTTGGGTTGTCCTACTGAATTCTAAACAGGACATTTGGAATGACTGGAAGTGGATGGAATGCATACAGAAATATCGCCTTCCAAGAAAACGAGAGGGCGTCCACCTTCCAAACCAGAGAATATGGAACTCTGGCACAAATTTGTGGAAGCTGTCTGCTCTTGGGGGAAGCAAAGAGATTTACTTTAGGTATACCGCACTGGTGCAGAATGTCCAGAAATACATCCCTCTGAAGCATCCATTGATTGGACTGTGTTAAGGACCTGCTCAAGGTGTTTGCCAAGCAATTTTGGCTGGATACTAAAAACAACAAGACAGGCAAAAAGGAAGCTCCAAGAATATCTCCAAAAGGATTTATTACAGTAGCGCTTCCTTCTCCTTTTTAGTTATTGAACAGGTATGTAAAGACATTAGAGGGGGACCTTGGCCACTGAAATTGGAGGAGAGGGTGTTGTTATGGCAGCTCAGACTCAATTCTTATGTGTACCCGGACTTAAGTGATCATTATACCTTAAAATGTATTTTAAAACTGAAACCACTTGAAAGATGATATCGTATTTGTGTATGTGTGTATATTATTGTTTTAGAACAAAATGATTTTTACTTGGTACTTGACATCAAGGGGAATATAACTTTAAATGAGTGGGAGGTGTGTGATGTCATTTAATTTGAATTTTGCTATTTAAATGGTAAAAAGCATGGCTATATTTTTCTGAAGAAGTTAATTTATAACAGTGGACAAAAGCACTAACGTAATAAATCCTTTTGGAGATATTCCTGGAGCTTCCTTTTTTGCCTATCTTGTTTTTAGTTTTCAGTCATTTGTGCAATTGTTTGGTTTTGAATTTTGGCTGGATGGAATGTATATTGCCTGAAGAGTCACCTGATGTTGGACTGCCAGCTCCGAAGCCTGGACTGCCAGCCTGCATAGTGGGTAAGAGTCAGTCCACCCCTCCTGCTTGCTCATGTACCAGAGGACTGTCATATTGTCTATGAACAGCTTTAAAAGTCCTGGAAGAAAGAGAGGATGAATAGTCTGAATGGTTAGCAGCAGCACCCTCATCTCCCTTACACTGATGTGTTCCCTTTATTGAGATGGGGAACATACCCCTTGTGCTCTCAATTTTCCAAAGGCTGCTCCCCAGCCCTCAACCGAGGCAAATGTGAACAGCTCTTGGACTGGTGGCAGAGGGTGCAAAGGAAGTCCCAGGTTGAGTGATACTTGTTGGATCCACCACTGCAATTCCTTCTTCAGACAAGGGATGAGAGGAATTGGAAACTCCAGAGGATGTGAATGCTGCATCAAAACTGAATTTAGGAACCACTTCAATTTTCTCATGTGAAGTTTGTCCAGATGTAGCATTGGAATGGTGGATGCCATGAAGCCCAAAGCCCTGACAAACTCTCTGGCTGAAATGTGGTGCAGAGCCAGAAGGCTTTGGAAGTAGAAGATGAGGTCCTAGGTCTTCTGAGGAGGAAGAGAGAGACACTCATGAGGTCTGTTTGAATCCTGCACCTCAGGAAGATGTGACCCGAGAGGGGGTGAAAACGGATTTTTTTGTGGTTTATGGTGAATCCCAGACTTTGTAGAAGGGAAATGGCAAAGTGGATATTTCAGTCCAAGATCTCTGGGGAGGTTGCCAGAAAGAGGAAATAATCCAGATAAGGGAAAATCTGGCTGTCCTGAAACCTACAGTAGGCAATCACATGAGCTAGACAGTTTGTAAATAGCCTTGGTGCAGTAGAGAGTCCAAAGGGCAAGGCAGAGAACTGAAAACACAAGGAAGCCACAGAGAAACATAAAAACTTCCTGCAACTGGGGTGGAAGGGGATGTGTAGGTATGTATCACTGATATCCATGGAAGCCAAGAAGGCTTGTGGTAGAATGAGGGTAAACAAGGTCTGAAGAGTTAACATATGGAAGGTACTTACTTACCTTCAGGAAGGTGCTGATGTGAGAAAGGTCCAAAATAGGTCTCCAAGGCACTAGGAACATTCTGGAGTAGAAGCCTCTTCCTTTTTGGTTTTGAGAAACCTCCTGAATGGTCCCTTTTCTCCGCAGGTCTAACAGTACCTCTGGAAAGGAAGGTAGTTGTTCCCTTGGTGGCTGAGGAATGCCCCTGAAGGAAGGAATGGAGTCCCAAACCAGAAACTATCCTTTTTGAATGACAGAGAGAACCCAGGAGTCTTGAGTTATGCTTTCCCAGACTGGCAGGGACAGAGAGAGGTGCTGGGAAAGAGGGATGTGGATGAGGTGGTTTGGGCAGTCAAAGGGAATCTGGCTTGTCAGGAAAGGGCTGCTTCTGAGCCAGAGTTGCAGGAGAATTCCTGGGCTGCTGAGGCCTCCTAGCACCATTTTTGTTTTTGGTTGAGGAGGGTGGGAGTGTCTGTGTACAAAAGCAGGTTTTGCAGGATAATTTTGTTGAAATTTAGGCACCACGGAAACAAAAATATGTTTCAGTTCCTGAAATTCCTAACTCTTTTCTTGTGGGGACTTAAATAAATTAGCCACTGCAGGACCAAACAATGCAGAGTTTTCCAAAGGTGCATCCAGAAGTTTAGATTTACTGTCCTCTGATAATGGCTGGAGTCTTAACCAGGAGAATCACCTTAAAACACAGCCAGAAGCAGCTGCCCTGGCAGAAGTCTCTGCAACATCATAGCTGCATTTGATGGAGTGGAGGGCTACTTGAGAGGAGGCTCCAAGCAGGGACCATAGCCAAAATCTTATTCTCTGAGTCAGGCAAACCAGAAATGACCTGAGAAAGTAGAGACAGAAGCTCTAGGGCAAATTTGGTCATGTGAGTTTAGTAATTAATAGCCCTAAATGCCAAGGTGGCAGAGGTGTACCCTTTCTTGCCCAGCCTTTCCAGGATCCTGCTGTCCTTATGGGAGGGAAGGAGAGAGGTAGAAGGTAGTAACCTGGATGGTTTGTCTGAAGCCACAGAAATAACCAATGGATCTGCTGAAGGACATCTGAACAGAAACTTGCAGTCCTCGGGTACCTTGTAAAATTGGTAAAGCTTCTTAGCAGCAGGAGGCTGGGAGTCTGGGTTCTGGGAGGTGGACTCAAAGACATCTAGAAATGCTGGCAACACAGGAGAAATAGGGTAGAAGGACTAAGGTATTCCACCTGCAAAATATCATAGTATTTTTTTCGCACTTCACTCACCTGAGTGCTGTCCCATTTAAAATGATCCCTCATTTTGACCAGAGTCTCTCCAAGAGAGAATTCTTCCATGGGTGAGTCAGTCCCATTGCAGTCCTCCTCTGGGGAAGGGTAATCTAACGTGGAGGGAATCTGAGAGGAACAGGCCAGAGATTCATCTTTTGAGGATGCTTCTTCTACTAATGAAATCTCTTCCCTAACCCTTTTATGTGGAAAAACAGTGCCATAAGGGCCTAGAAAAGGCCTTGAATGAACTGTTGCCAGTCACTTTGGGGGTCTTTAGGGGAGAAAAGTGTTTACTCTTCTATAGGCATGCATTCAATAATCTGAGTGAATTTCTTCCTGCACAAGGATTTGAGGTATCCCTTTAGGGCCTTTGGTGATCATGAGCCTAGGTTCCCCCTGTACATCTGAGATGGATGCCTGCTCAGCCTCTGAGGACATGCCTGTGGTCAGATCAAAAGTGGCCTCAACATCGGGCTTGGCCTGTGAACCAGAACCAGAAAATATGTATCTCTGGGGTCTCATCCGCCTCAGGAGAGACGTCCACAGTAAGAGGTGCAGCAGAAGATTCAGCCTCAGCTTTTTGGCCTTCAGATTCATAACTGACTCGGCCTTAGGCTTGGAGGATCCCTCCACCACTCTTTTATTTATTTATTTAACATTTGTTTGCCGGGAAAGTCTGACTTGGAACAAAGCCAAATATTCAGCGGAGGCCCAGGGAAAAATGCTCCAGATACATGTCTTTGAATGGTGGGAGGAAACCGGAGCACCAGGAGTAAACCCACACAAATGCAGGGAGGACATGCAGTCTCCACACAGAAGGCACAACAGCCGTGAATCGAACCAGAGAACCTCTGACTGTGAGGCAACAATGCTACCGCTGCACCACTGTGCCATCCAGGTTTAGCTAGCAACTTTAAGTGCTGATTTTCCAAGTAAATAGCTAAGGAAGAAAGTCTATTCCTAAGAGTCTTGGGCACAAAGGCCTGACAAATGGGACAAGATTTGTGGTCATGGGTAGGCCCAAGACAGAACAGATACTGTAGATGGCTATCTTTATGTGGAATTTGTCTTCCACACTGGCATTTGCCTTTTTTGGATGACATGAACCCTAACATAAAACAGTAGCAAAAGAAAAAAAAAATCACTGGAACACAGCTAACGACTCAGCGAGCAGACCAACATTCGAGGTGGTGTTCGGACTGGTGTTAGTGAAGTTCTGAGGTCAGTGTGTGCGTATATTACTTTCATGGCCGACGTACGACAACAGCCTACATGTGACGTGCCACATACCCTACAGTAGTGAATGACTTTTGTATACTGGCCAACTTCATGTCACCTATGGCACATAACTCCCTCAAATAAAGAATACTGCAACAGATAAATAGAAGGACATCAACCCCAATCAACTTCAGTTGACTGCCTGGATAATAGGGTCTTAATTCCCTTTAGCCACCTATTTACTGAGGTCATGCAGCAGCTACTAATGGAGGCAAGAAAGTCTGCTACTAGAAAATCATATATTAGTAAATGGAAAAGATTTTCTACTTGGTGCCAGCAAAATAGCCAGCATCCATTCCGTGCTAGTTGTTCTCTGGTTTTACAATACGTTTGTGAGTTACTATCCTATGGCCTTCCTTACTCCTCCATCAAGGTTCATTTATTGGCCATTTCAGCATGTCTGCCCATAGGTCTTCCTCTATTCATTCTCATCTCAAAACATTTTTGCATGAAGTTTTGCATAAGAGCCGTCCAAGAAATCCAGTGGCCACTGCTTGGGATCTTAATTTTATGTTATGGAAGCTAACACTTACTCCATTTGAACAGCTAAGCTGAGCTGACTTGATGTTTTTACCATAGAAAGATGATTTGTTGATTGCTCTGCACTCTGCAAGGAGGGTATCCAAGTTACAAGCTCATGGTGAGTCAATCCTATCTCATTTTCCACATAGAAACCTGTCTTTTTAGTCAGCTCAGCTACAGCTTACTGTCAGTTTGGGTACATGGAAGGTGTCCTGAAACTTTGCAGGTTATAACCTATATAGCTAAGGTTGCTGCTGCAGCAATGATCATCTGAACATCTACTATTATGGTAAGTTTACTTACACAGCTGTACATTCAGAGATTCTTTCTTTGGTGGGGCCTTTTCAGCTTTCCTGAGTTCTTGCCTGGCTACTCTCATCTGGTGGTAGACAGGGAGCACTTATCCCTTCACCTGCAAAACTGGATGGCCGTCGCAAAGGATTCTTGAGTGAAAGGTATCCTAGCTAAGAACTGCATCATTCAATTCCTGTCCAAACTCAAACTGAGTCAAAGCCTTTCCAAACATTCCACTCTGTTAAAGAAGAGCAGTAGCTCAAGAAATCACCAAGTTGTTAGAAAAAAAAAAAGAATCAAACAAAAATAAACCATAAATATACAAAGCAGAATGAACAAAACCATGGAAATGAGTGTACTGTCTAGTGCCTTGGCTCCATGCCTTTTAGGGGAATCAAAACTGTATTGATACCCAGTCTTTAAATAGTGAATCATTCAGCATTTTTGCATATTTAGAAACAACACTGTTTATGTATTTAAAAAAATAACTGAAATGCATACAATGTAACATAATTAAATATAATTTAACAAACTAAATTACACTAACTCAAATATTTCTACTCTACTTCATTGCTCATATCAGTGGTGGTATGGTACGATAGTTAATGATTATCCCATAGATGGCAGTTCATCCTCTCTCTCCTCAGAAAAGGAGACAGGATTGGCTTAATAGAGCTTCTGGACGCCTACCACCACATAAAAATTTCAAGGCAATCCAGAAAATATCTCCACTTCTGGTTGGGAGTTAGTCATTATCAGTTCTGAGAATTGCCCTTTGGTCTTATGACAGCCACTGGATGTTCACCAAGTGCATGGCGGCAGTTGCAACTCTTTTCAGACTGTGGGGATTCCATGTGTTTCTGTATTTCGATGACTTGCTTCTCACAGCAAGCAAAACAGAATCCTTAATCCATGCAAGAGATAATTTATTCCAATTGTGTTAAGTATTGGGTATTACCATAAATTATAAATAAAATTGTGTAGCAAACTCAATCAAAACCAGTAATCCAAAGAAGAGATGCTTGGAGAGTCAAAAAAAAGCACGGAGCGTACTTCACTTTCTTTAATCCAAAAAACAGACTGCAAACACATTAACGCTATTCGTACACACCACAATCACGTTTTCATCCCTATTATTAGGACTTCATCAGATAAAACTACAACAAATCAATTTAATTTAAATACACAATTCTTAGTCAATTAACCTATCAGACAAAACCCATTTATTCGAATGGGCAAATCCCAATCCCCCAAATCCATCATGAATATTCATTAAACTAATAGATTATTAATGTCAATATCTTAAAAGTTACTGTGATTTGATTAACATCCTGAAAAAACTATCATTTGTGTATCTTTATCATCTTAGGACCTTAGTATATTAATAAATCCTATATTTTATTATACGTAAAAATCATTATTTAACATTATATTTACGTAAGTATTTTGTGTGATTTACAAATGGGATACTAAGCTCCCTCTAGTGTACAAAACCTGCATTTCTCTCAAATGAATTATGTTGTTACATTCATAAAATACTTAATAAATATATGTAAACATATTAATATGTTAATAAATACTTAAATCAATGAATATAATACAAATGCCATACAAATTAGTAACCTAAAAACTGATAAAATCATCACTTCAATAAGTTATTATATATATATATTAACCCTATATAAAATTCATACTTTATTGAATTTTAACTTTAAAAGTGGTCCAATGGAAATAGTTTGGTTTAAACCAGGTTTCCTACTAGCGTCGAGGTAAACCTGCCACCACAGTTCTCTACTTTCCAAAATTTCTTCCCATGGACCCCCCCCCCCTAGCATCTGATTTTATTTGTTCTAAAACAAAAAATAAAAACTCAGCTCCTACACAACTTTTAGAATGTTTACATAATGCATTTGTCTCTTTGGCTTTACTAATTTCATAAAAATGCTCATAAATACGTCTTTTAAAAATCCTCTCAGTCTTTCCCACATAAAATGACTGGCAATTTTGGCAAACAGATATATAAACAACCCCTTGTGTATTACAATTGTATGCATGTTTGTTTCTTATATTTTTATTCCTACTCTCAATAAATATTTCTTGTGTGTTCATAATATGAGGGCACTGAGAACATTTTCCACATTTGAATGTACCTATCCTATTGTTAACCTCCTTTTTACTGTTACCCATTCTATCTAACCTACTTCTTATATTTGGTGGATTTCTAAATGTTATTTGTGGTTCTATCTTTTTTATTTCTTCCATATCAGTAAACGTTATGAACTTATCCCATTCTTTCCTAAATATACCTTTTATATTTTGATTGAAAGTATTAAATTCAACCACTAATCTTTTTTTATATACTTCTTTCACTTCTTCTTCTTTACTAAATCCGTTTATATTCCTGTCCTCAACCTTTCCTTTTATAGATTGAAATTTATTTAGCCTCCCAATTTCTACTTCTTTTCTTATCTCGTTAATGAATTGTCTTGGGTAACCTGTATCTAAAAACATTTTTTCTAACTTGTTACATACTTCCAAAAAATCAACATCCCTACTTGTCATCCTCGAACCTCTCACAAACTGCCCTTTCACGATATTTTTCTTACAATGTGCAGGGTGAAAGCTATCATAGTGTAGGTAGGAATTAACATATGTATTCTTTCTATATACTCTAGTTTCAAATTTATTATTTTCCTTAAAAACTTCTACATCACGGTAGTTTATAAACTCTGTATTAATGGCATATGTAAAACTCAAAAAACTCGTTGTGGAGCTGATATAATCAATAAACTCTAAAAATCTTTCTTGTCCCCCAGTCCAAAAAATTATTATATCATCAAGAAACCTATGATAATGTAGCCAATATTGGCTAAAACTAGAATTTAAAACAAATTTCTCTTCCCACTTGGAAAGTACAATATTTGCAAAAGTGGGAGCGCATGCTGCTCCCATGGACACCCCTGATCTCTGTTGATAGTATTCCCCATTGAAGACTAAAAAATTATTCTTAAGTATGATATCCATTAATGTCACTGTAGTGACTTTCTCCTCATGTGTCATTTTCGTATCAGAAAAAAACATTTCTTCAAAATATTCTATCCCTTCCTTATGGGGAATACTAGAGAAGAGATCTATAATATCAATTGTAATAAAAATTAAATCTTTCTTATATACTGCTGGTGTGAGTTCTCTAAGTAAATCCCAAGAGTCCCTTAAAATTATTTTATTGTTCACCCATATATGTTTAGCCTTGTAATCCACATATTTGGCTAAAGGGACTGTTTTTGCTCCTTCAGCAGTAACTATAGGTCTAAATGGGGGGGTTTACCTGATTTTTATGGATTTTGGGTATCCCGAAAATCGTTGGTACCCTTAGATTCTTCACTTCCAAATACTTATGAATCTTATTATCAATCACTTTTTCTATTACCAAATCTTGTAATAGTAGATCAATCTTCTTATATGCTAATAACATCTCATTTCTTGACACCACTGAATACTTCCTTTCATCATTCAGTATAGCGTGCATCTTAGCTTCATATACCATTTTTTCCATAATAACAATTCCCCCTCCCTTGTCAGGTTTCATTATTCTTAATGCAGGATTCTCTTGTAATTCTTCCAATACTTTGAACTCACCCTCATTCAAATTATTCTTATATCCTTTTTTACTACCATACTTTCCTTCCATATTCCTTATTTCTTTTTCCAATACATTTTCAAGGTTTTTTAATTGTGGAACCAGGGGAGGATTGAAAATAGAACTCCTATCCAATTCTACCCTTTCTGTATTATTTCTATTGAATCCAGCTTTAGATGCTAGGATAGACAAATTAATTTTTCTCATAAATAATTTAACATCTAAAATAGTGTTTGTTGCATCACCTTTTTTCACTGGGTTGTATTTTAAACCTTTACTTAAAAGACTAAAATGTTCTTTATCCAATATGATATCACTAAAATTATAAATCGTAAACCCACCATATGTACATTTGATGTTATTTTCCACAATAATTTCTTGTTCAATATCTTTATTAATTCCAGGGACCGGGGTATCTAATAAAATCTCCCCCTCCCCCTTCTCCCCCCTCTCATTGGAAAATTTCCCGTCCTATTCCGTGGTTGCTGTTGCTCATGTACTGCTCCTTGTAAAGGTGGAAATTCTTCATCATAATCTTGTTCTATCCTTCTTACTTCCATTTCCTTATTATTGAAAGTTATATTCCTATTATTAAAAAATACAGGTTTCGGGTAACTAATATTGTTAGCATATTCTTTTATATCTCTATTTAATTTACCAATTTTGCGTTGTAATGTAATTTCACATTTTGAATCAACATCCTGTCTTAATTTAAAATATTTCTCTCTTTCTTCTACAATACTAAAAGTAAGGTCCTTCTTAATACACAAATCAAGCTCATTAATTTCCTTTTCAAGCGTTATTTGATTTCTATCATTCTCTTCGATAATAAGTTGCACTATATCCAAACCACATTTATTAAACACCTTCACCAGGCTCTGATGAAATAAAGAGCCTATCTGAACATTATTCGGGTACTTACATACCCTTAGTCCTTTAGGGACTATCTCTTTAGCCAGACATTCACGTAAATATCCGTTTTCTATAGTTAGCGTTCTATATTGAAACATCAGTTTATACAGTTTGTCTAACTTGATTACATAAGAATCACCATCTAAACATTCACTGTTACAAATGTTATTGTCCAAATTAAAATGGTATTCTTTTCTTAACCACTCATTAGTGGACTTATGATTCGGAAAGACAGTACCTTGAAATCCCATATGTGTTTTAGGGCGAGCCCCTTTGTCAAAAAAAAAACATTTTCAGTCACATTTATTCCTGCCTCAAAGTCCAGAACTCTCAGTGTTCTCCTAGGATCAAAATTCGTGTTGTTTACATCTCCAGGGTCGCCGGCGCCAATTTCCTCGCCTATAAGCTCCCTTTTCCTTTTCGTAGCTTGCCCGCTACACCCTTCTAGCAATCCACCTTCTGAGTTCACATTCGCTTTTGCAGGAAGTAAACTACGACAGAGGGGCGTAAGCAAATCAATAAGTTCAGTTAATTGTCCAATCAACTTTCTAGCCTGGCCCGTCTCTTCCTGTCCTTCCGAAGCCATAATCCACCTGAAGCTCAGTGCAATCTCAACTCAAAACACCAAAAACCAAATAAATAAATAAAATTGTGTAGCAAACTCAATCAAAACCAGTAATCCAAAGAAGAGATGCTTGGAGAGTCAAAAAAAAAAAAGCACGGAGCGTACTTCACTTTCTTTAATCCAAAAAACAGACTGCAAACACATTAACGCTATTCGTGCACACCACAATTGCGTGGAAGAAATTTTGGAAAGTAGAGAACTGTGGTGGCAGGTTTACCTCGACGCTAGTAGGAAACCTGGTTTAAACGAAACTATTTCCATTGGACCACTTTTAAAGTTAAAATTCAATAAAGTATGAATTTTATATAGGGTTAATATATATATATATAATAACTTATTGAAGTGATGATTTTATCAGTTTTTAGGTTACTAATTTGTATGGCATTTGTATTATATTCATTGATTTAAGTATTTATTAACATATTAATATGTTTACATATATTTATTAAGTATTTTATGAATGTAACAACATAATTCATTTGAGAGAAATGCAGGTTTTGTACACTAG
Organism: Protopterus annectens; assembly: GCF_019279795.1. Lineage (NCBI taxonomy): Eukaryota > Metazoa > Chordata > Ceratodontiformes > Protopteridae > Protopterus > Protopterus annectens. The sequence continues at coordinate 821,560,447 of NC_056748.1, forward strand.
AGGGAGCTTAGTATCCCATTTGTAAATCACACAAAATACGTAAATATAATGTTAAATAATGATTTTTACGTATAATAAAATATAGGATTTATTAATATACTAAGGTCCTAAGATGATAAAGATACACAAATGATAGTTTTTTCAGGATGTTAATCAAATCACAATAACTTTTAAGATATTGACATTAATAATCTATTAGTTTAATGAATATTCATGAGGATTTGGGGGATTGGGATTTGCCCATTCGAATAAATGGGTTTTGTCTGATAGGTTAATTGACTAAGAATTGTGTATTTAAATTAAATTGATTTGTTGTAGTTTTATCTGATGAAGTCCTAATAATAGGGATGAAAACGCGATTGTGGTGTGTACGAATAGCGTTAATGTGTTTGCAGTCTGTTTTTTGGATTAAAGAAAGTGAAGTACGCTCCGTGCTTTTTTTTGACTCTCCAAGCACCATGAATTATAAAATATCAAGCTTGGTCCTCACTCCACTGTATTTTCACAGAATGCATTCTGGACACAATATCTCTGTTTGCGAAGTTACCTGAATCAAGGCTGACGTCCCTCCACATACAGGTAATAAAGGATGTCATTAGTCTTCACAATCCCCCAGTATACTAGATATTTCATCTACTGGGCTCCTTGGCTGCTTCTATGGCCCTGGTTCTTCATGCAAAGTTCTTTATGACAGTTTTTCAGTAGACACAGGCAGGTATTCATTGTTCTCACTGTTGCAGCAGCCTATACCTATGTGGGCTATATCCTACCACTGGCATAACTTCTGGCTAGTTATCAAAAGTTTACATCTCCCCTTCTCATATGCAGTGAGTGTCTCGATCCACAGGGAGAAAACAGCAGAATGAATGACAATTTCCTCAAGACTTTCTTGCTCCACGAAAGGGAAATAACCTGCTCATCCTGAACCCCCCCCCCCCCAAACAAATTAGGCACACATAACTTTTATCTTAAAAAAGTAACTATAAACAGAAAAAAGGGGAAGGAAGAAAGATGCAACTACTGCAGCAGTGAGGAATTTGAACATCTAGTGTTATGGTAAACGCAGCTTACACAACTGTACTAAGTTCATCATTCTTAATGCTGGAGTAGCCTATAGCTGTTTGAGTAGATTACTATAGCTTATAAATCCTGGGAGGAGGAAGAATTAGGAGCCAGTATGTTTAGTGGTCATTATTAACCCATCCTCTTCATCACTCTGTCAGACTGTCTGTTCTTTGTCATTTTCACTTATCCTGCTGGACAAAGTCCCCTTAAGTCAAGGTTGGTCATTTGTTCTTCCTCCCACAACCGTAGTGACCATGGATACATCTCAGTTGAGGTGGAAGGGCATTTTGAGGGAGGATGGTTCGAGGAACTTGGAAAATCGTGGAAACTCATCTGCACATCTGTGTACTGGAGATGACAGCAGTCTTCCTGTCACTGCAGGCACTTAAGAACTTTCTTTCCCAGGGTGTGACCTCATTCCAGACAGACAACACATTGATAGTCTGATATTTCAACAAGCAGAGAAGAAAACATTCTAGCCTGCTATGTCAGGAGGCTAAGGCAGTGGGCAGTGTCTTCACAGTGCTTTCTTATAGCAATGCTCATAGTGGGTCAAACCAACATCCTAGCAGACAAGCTAAGGAGGTGCATCCTGGTCTGTCCATTACATGGTGGTGACAGAAATTTCCAGTCACTGGATCTTTTTGCTTCTCTGATTACACAAAGTGGATAAGGTACTTTGCCCTCATCCATCAACAGAGACAGTCAAAGACACTGACACTCTAGTCCATACTTGACCACCTGGAATCCTGTATGTTTTCTATCCATTACCACTAATAACCATTTTTTTTTTTTTAGAAAGCCTTCATATGCAAGGCAACTGTGAATCTGGCCCCGACATATTTGGTTCCCTTACCTGTGGCCTCGTCTTAGACGACTATGGGTCCTGGATCCCAAACTGGATCTTCTGTTTCACCTGCCTGGCAAGCCCTATCCAGGCATCAAATCTCCAAGACAAACCACATGGTTTCTCAAATTCCCGTGAGGGCCACCCCTGTTTTCTGTTACAGTGGTTCAGATTTTATCTACTTCTCAGCATTCATCAGCACAGAAAATCTAAAAGTGTAAATGGAAGAAATGTTCAACGTGGACCAGAGACAAAGGATCTAGACCTCTTTTTGTCTCCTCTCTCTTCAGTCCTGCATTTTTTGGCTAGCCTTCTCCATGCTGATGAAAGTTATTCCAGTGTTAAAGTACAGATGGTTCCTACTTCTGATCTTTACACAGGTTCCAATTCATCTTCCATTACTTCCTTAAAAGATTTAGAAGGCATTCCATAGAAGCATTTTTCTACTGGGGCCACCAATTAAAGACCCAGTTCTTTCTTGGGCTCTTACTGTTATGCTGCAGGCCCTCATATAAGCAACCTTCCAGCCAGCCTCCACTGCCAGTTTGAAATTTCTTTCATGGAAAACATTGTTCCTAGTTGCTAAAACTTCTACTAGACAGATGTATTCATTACAGGCCTTATCTTGCAAACATCTTGTTTGATATTTATAACAATAGAGTTAGATAGAGCAACTCTGGTGATGTAGAGAGATAAGGTCCTATCTACAGCCCAATCAACCCAGGTATGATCTGCGTTTCATGCACTGATGGAGTGGCAGGGAGGGATGGGTGTGCCTGTCCCAACTGGGAGGGCATGTGTCATTGATGCTTCCTTAGGGGAAGTGTAGCTCAATGAGGGCAGTTGCCCTCAAATGGAGACTAATGAGTGTGGGAGACTGGGTAGGGAATGAGTTGGGTATATAACAACCTCCCACCTCCCCAGTGCCCTAGTTTCTGCACACATCCTTACTCTATGCCATGCAGATGTAGACTAAATCAGTGATCAGTACTCAACTCGGTCAAAAAAAATTATAGTTGCTCCTAAGACATCAGGATATGACTGGTCAAAAAATAAAAATCAATCAAGGCATAAAAAAGGCAATCCCTGTACATTCTAAAATTATAGCACCCCAGGCAGCTGCCTATTTTACTTTTCCCTAAGGCTGGCATTGAAGTCGGTTCTTGGGCAACCTGGTTTATGATGTAAAAGGAAAAAGCCCTGTTTGTACCTTTCTTCAGATATTCCAAAACTGAATATCTAGCCTAGGCACTGGAGAAGTCAGTTTGGGTTGATTCTAGTGAGTTGTATCCTTGGTGGAAGAATGCCTCCAAATTCTACTGATCAAACTCTAGCTGTCATTCAGATGAGTGGTCTTGAGCAACAAAGCATATATACCCACCCAAGTAGATATTTTTCTTTTTTGCCAGGCTCAAAATGCAGGTTGCATTAGGCCTGTCAGTCAAGAAAAAAAAAACAAAAAAAAAAAACAAGGGGATCAGGCTAGCAAAAAGACCAGCCTGCTAGACTCTTAGCTCTTACACTCCACTATTGCCCAGTGCCCACTGTTCACCAAACTAATTGGAATGAAAGAGCCCTTTGTGAGGGAAAGGAGCCTGAATGATCAAAGGAGGAGAGGACCAGAAGAGATGGACATAAAACATTTCAGCTGTTAGCCAACAGCATATCTTACAGTGTTAATTATTCAAACCTAAGTGCTCATCCTCTCTACAGCAGATGTTAACAAACTGGATCTTTGTAAAGCCAGGACATTTCTCATGCACTCTCTCTACCGTATTTCTCCATAAATAAGACCTAACCAGAGAATAAGGCCTAGCATGGTTTTCCAGGGTGGTCATGATATAAAGCCTATCCCAAAAATAAGCCCCAGTTAACAACACAGGACGGACGTGTTGAATTATGAAATAATATTACTTGACACCTGTTGACTGAGGTTATCATACTCTGCTCACCATTTTCGGACCATTTGGACACCCAACTTCTCTTTGTAGACAGTTGTTAGATTCTTTCCCTGGGAGTCCTCCATAATTCTTACTTTAACCCTAATCCTCACTCACACTTGACATTTGAGATCCTTGGCCCATAAACACTAGCAAGTGTACTTTGATTGGTCAATGTACAGACGACACACGTAAAACGTGCGCACTTGATAACAAACGGGTGTGATTGTGTCTTAACTGTCGCCATTTTTGTTGCCCCTCCTGTCTCGTAGGCCTTCAATTAACTCCTTCAGACAAGATGAGTGCAAAAAGAAAGAGCTATTACGTCGAGTACAAGAAAGGAATTGTGGAGGACTCTGGGAGAAAGAATCTGATGGCTTTCTGCAAAGAGAAGAAGTTGGATCTCCAAATGGTTCAAAAATGGCAAGTAGAGTACGATAACCTCAGTCAACAGGTGGACGAGGGAAATGCTAAGAAGTGCAAGTGTGGATCAGGTCGGCAGCCATTATTTCCTGAGCTGGAAGACATCATCTGTGAATGAATTGCTAAGAAGAGAGCAGAGGCTTTGTTGTGCGCTGGGCTGATATTCAAGGATTTGCCCTTGCAATGGCACCACATTTAGAAATATCCACAGAAGAATTGAAAGCATCACAACATTGGCTGGATGGCTTCCTTCAGTGATATGAACTGTCTCTAAGAAGATCGACAACACTGTTCAAGCTGGAAGATACTGAAGATGTTAAGTTGTCTATCTCGCCTTCAGGATGGGTTCGGAGCCGACCTCGGCTCCGACTCGGCCACTCTAAAAGCTCGAGAGTTGGATCCACCGGCTCGAGGCTCCCCTTATATCCCACAATGCTAGGCGGTATTACCTCACATCTCGTTTGCCGCTACAGCTATCGAGGTGTGTTGCTTTTACCGGCTCCAGGTTAGTGTACCAAATAGTTTTAAAAACTTAGTAAACCCCTTTTAAATTAGTTTTTTGGTTAGTATCCCCTTATTTTAAAGGTTTCTATTCCCTTTCCTGTGTTTTTCTCCCACTCCTTACCACAAGAACTTATCTGTTCTTCCCTTAGGCCTTCGGGCCCTCCTATCCCTCAGAGAGTGTGTGTGTGTTTTTCTGTAGGGACTTAAGATTTCTAAACTACTAACTTTAAATCAGTTTAAGTTAGTTTAAATTAGTTTAAATTACCTTTACTTACTCTACAGTGTAATTGGTGTGTTTGTGTTGAGTGTGATTGCACTTGTTTTGTGTCATGTCTAAGGATTCGAAGGTCTCAGGCTTCAAGAAGTGTGACTCGTGCTGTCAGAAAATGTCTCTGACAGACGGTCACACTTCTTGTGTCTACTGCCTGGGACCTTTACACCTGCAGGACTCTTGTGCTGTATGCCATGGCTTCAGCCCTAGAGTCCTTCAGGAAAGAAAGAACAAGCTTATTTTACAGGGCTTGTTAAAGCCTGAGGGTCCCCCGACTGCATCTTCGGGCAAACCCTCTAAGGCTTCTAGGTCTTCGGCTCCAGTTACTGAGTCGGCACCTAAGACTTCTAAGTCTACTCCTGCATCGGCTCCGGCTGGAGCCGATGAGACTCTAACTTCCATTTCGGTGGTTCCCTCGGCTCCGGCCGGAGCCGAGGTTTTGGAAATTGCTAAGTCGGCTCTGATCAGGCTTTCGGTGCCGACCTCTAGGAAGAGGTCAAGGTCACCGTCCCTCGGCTCCGTTCATTCGGCTCCAGCTTCTCCCCTGCTGTCTGAACGGAGCCATAGATCGCACTCCTCTAGGTCTTCGAGGCTTTCGGACCATGACCTTCAGAGGGTAGTGGGTCGACTTCTTAAGTCCGAGGCACTGGCCCAGATGCTTCAGAGCCCGACTCATCAGTCGATGCTCAACCCTATTTCTCAGAATATTCCTCCTCCGACTCCTTTGAGCTCGGAGCCGGGGCGTTTCGGACCCGAGACTGTGATACCGTCGGAGCCGATACAATTGTCTTCGGCTCCGTCGGCTCCGATTTCTTCCTTGGAAGAATCTCGGCGCCGGACTTCCTCGTCGGCTCGAGGGGTGAGTGGCATCGGACCCTTGTCCGACCCCGCTCTCCCTCTCGGTGCTTCGGCGCTGGTGAGTTCGGCTCCGACATCGGCCTCGGAGCCATCGCTGTCGGTGCCGAGGGAGGTTTTCAGCTTTTCGAGCGGGGACCTCTGGCTCTGCCTGACAGAGGTGCGTTCGAGGTCATGCGGAGTGTGTTGGAACCTGGTTCAACTCCACAGACGGCTCCGTCCGCCCCTCCCTCTTCGGTGCCTCAGGTTATGTCTACTCACTCCCTCATCCCAGACCGCAGAGAGCCAGCTCCTCAAGAATCCCCTGTGGGGATCTCGTCCTCTTCCGAGGCCTCTCCTGAATTGGCAGGGGAGCCCCCTAGGAAGAGAAAGTGTAAGAGGAAGCACATAGACTCACCTGAGTCTGTCACCTCTGACACAGATTTAGAGGATTCCGAGGGTTCCCCCCGTTCCCCTTCTGAAGATGTCTCCTTTGCAGACATTCTAGAGATCCTGAAACAGAGGGGAAATTGGCCAACCCTTAACCCTTCGGAGGATGAATCTGTGTATCTTGAGGCATTTGGCTCTCGCCCTTCCACCTCCTGGGTGTCCCCCCCTTTGACCCCCTCATGCAGGTGGTAGCTAAAAAGGCTTGGACGGCTCCTGACTCTGTGGACCCTACCCCCAGGAGACCTTCAAAGTTTATCACAGCACCAGCAGATAAGCAATTTCTGACTAAGGGAGTTTCTGTGGATGCTATGGTGGTAGCTGCTGCCACTAAGAAGGAGCTAGCTGATCCTTCGGTGCCTGTCCATCCTCCTAACAAGGAATCTAGGTCTATGGACAGGTACGGGAAGCGGATGTTTTCGTCAGCGACCTTTGCTATGCGTTCGCTGAACTACCTCTGTCATTTCACTCGTCTTCAAAGAGACCTGATCAAGGAAGCGAGTGAGATGTTAAAGGATCCTACAGCTGCGGGTTTTCAGGATAAGATGAACACTCAGCTGGCTACCCTAAATTCTATAGCTAACTCCTCCATGCGCCTCCTTTCATATGCGGCTGATGGAGCGAGCAGAGCCGCAGGGACAGGTGTGGCCTTACGCCTGCATGCCTGGATGCGGCTGTGTAATTTTGCGGACCCCTTTAAAACGTCTTTCACTAATTCCCCGTTTGATGGATCATCTCTTTTTGGTCCTCAAGTGAAAGAAACCTTGACAAGGTGCGAGACAGATGGCAAAACTCTTTCTGCCGTCGGAGTCCGTTTTTCTACTCCTTCTAGACCTTACCCCAAAGGCCAGAAAAGTGGAAAGATGTGGTTCCGCAAACAATCTCAAGGAACTTTGCCTGACGCACAGAGTCGGTTCCCCTCTAGAGGCAGAGGGGGGAACAATAATGGTAGAAGTCGCCCTAGAGGCAGGAGGGATCCGCAGAACCAGGGCAATCGAGAAACCTTTTCCGATAAGCCCTTCCAGCATCCCTGAGGTGTTGCCTGACTGTCCACCTTCGGAGGCAGTCGGGGGAAGATTATCACTGTACCCAGAAGCCTGGCGATCCCTAACAAGACAAGTGGGTACAGTCCATCATTTCCGAAGGCTATTCCATTCCGTTCTTTCGCATTCCAAACCAATCCAAAAAATCCCTTCCAGATGTTCCACCCGCTCAAAGGGATCTAGCAGCATTGGAAATTTCAAAGCTGCTTGCAAAAAGAGCCATTCAGCCAGTGCCAGCAGACCAGCAAGGATCCGAATCTACTCCAGGTTCTTTTTGGTTCCAAAGAAAACAGGGGACTGGAAACCAATTTTGGATCTCAGTATCTTGAACAAGTCTGTCAAGAAAACAAGATTTCGGATGGTCACGCTACAATCCATCCTACCCCTATTGGGAAAGGAAAACTGGATGTGCTCTATAGACCTTCAGGATGCGTACTATCATATAAAAATGAACAGACGCTCCAGGAGATTCCTCCGCTTCAGGCTGGGAACCAGTCACTTTCAATTCAGATCCCTGCCCTTTGGACTCACCACTGCCCCCCGGGTGTTTACCAAATGCATGGCAGTGGTAGCTTCTCATCTGAGACGTCAAGGATTCCAGGTGTTTCCATACTTAGACGACTGGCTCCTCACAGCTCCTACCAAGCATCTTCTTCTGATTGCCAGAGACTACACCTTTCGCATTTTTCAAAAGTTAGGTATCTCAATAAATTGCGAAACGTCTGTTTTGTCGCCTTGTCATGTTATTACCTTCATAGGCGCAAATCTACATACAGTCAACATGTCTGCAAGACTTACAGACCAAAGAATAGCAGACATACACAAACTGGTCTCCCTTCTATTCCACAGCAACAGAGTCAAAGTCAGATTGGTTCTAAAAGTACTGGGGATTATGGCGGCTGCTATCCCTCTACTTCTTTTAGCCAGATTTCACATGAGAATCCTTCAATGGATGCTCTTCACACAGTGGTCGTACCAGCAACTTCCGATGTCCCACACCATTGTGATTACGCAAGCATGCAGGAATCATCTTCTTTGGTGGATTTCTTCCCCCCAGCTCTTCCTAGGAAGACCCTTTGTCCTTCCCCCTCCGGTTGCTACTCTGACAACGGACGCCTCCCTGATCGGGTGGGGGGGCATTATCAGGGCAGAACGTCCAGGGCATATGGCAACCAATCGAACGCCACTTGCATATAAATGTTCTAGAGATGAGAGCAGTGCTTTTAGCGTTGCAAGCCCTTCAAGACTCTCTTCCCTTGGGAACGATAGCAATTCAGACGGACAACATGTCTGTAGTGTGGTATATCAACAAACAAGGCGGAACCAAGTCCTACCCCCTGTGTCGAGAAGCACTCAGACTGTGGCAATGGGTGATTTCTTCTCAGCGTTTTCTGATAGCAACGCACATTCCCGGGAAGTCCAATCTTATCGCGGACAAGTTGAGCAGAGCTATCCTCATGCCTCACGAGTGGTCTCTGAAAGATTCTATCTTGGAGAAAGTTTTTCTCAAGTGGGGTCAGCCTTGCTGCGACCTTTTTGCTACTCCCCAAAACAGCAAGTGCAAAGATTATTTCACCCTCTTCCCCTTACCAGGCCAGCCCAGCAGAGACGCTCTAGTCCAAGTTTGGCCCCGGGGACTTTTGTATGCATTCCCTCCCTTCCCACTAATCTCTCAAGTGATACAGAAAGCTATCACTCAGAAGGCCTCATTGATCCTCATTGCTCCTTACTGGCCTCGACAGGTTTGGTTCCCCTTTCTACATCAATTTCTGTTGGAGCAACCCTGGCATCTGGACCTAGTTCCAGATCTTTTGATCCATCAGTCGGGTCAGTTTCATCGCTCCCTCCCATCTTTAAACCTCACTGCTTGGTTCCTCCAGTTCCAACCTTAGCCAGGCTTCCTCAAATATCTCACACTGTTCGAGATATTTTGATAGCTTCCCATAAATCTTCCACTCGAAAGATTTATCTTAGTAAGTGGAAACGTTTTGCCTATTGGGCTCAAGGAAGGGACTTAGATCCTTTCACTGCTCCCATCCAAATAGTTCTTGATTTTCTAGCTGGACTCTTTCACGCAGGTTCATCTCCTTCTACTCTCAAAGTCCAATTGGCAGCTATATCTAACTTTCATGTGGGCATTTCAGATTCTGCCATCATGTCTCACAAGCTTTGCAAAGCTTTTTGAAGGAGTTTTTCTTCTCAGACCTCCTATAAGAAATCCTCCTCCTTCTTGGGACCTTAATTTAGTTCTCACATCTTTGATTCTTCCCCCTTTCGAACCTACAGCTTCCTGTTCATTGAAATTGCTATCCTGGAAGACTCTCTTTCTGGTAGCCATTACTTCAGCTAGAAGGGTCTCAGAACTTCATGCACTCAGCAGTCGACCACCGTATCTATTGTTTCATAAAGACAGGGTGTCCTTACGAACCAATCCATCTTTTTTACCTAAAGTAGCCTCTGCGTCTAACCTAAATCAAAGCATTGACCTCCGTGTTTTTTCCTAACTTTTCTAACAGGTCTGAACAAAAATTGCATTGGCTAGATGTTCATCGTCAGTTAAGGTATTATTTGGATAGGACCAACCAGATCAGAAAAACTGACCAGTTGTTTGTCTCTTATGCAGAAGGCAGAAAGGGACTTTCAGTTTCAAGGTATCACTCTCCAGATGGCTAACATCTCTGATTTCCTTTGTTTATGAAATTAGACACCAAAAGCTGCCTAACAAACCTAAGGCCCACTCCACCAGAGCTTTGGCTACTTCTATAGCCTTCCAAGACAGGCTGCCTATTGACACCATTTGTGCAGCGGCTACTTGGGCTACTCCTCACACTTTCATTTCTCATTATAAGTTGGATTTAGCTTCTAGACATAGAGCTAACTTTGGTTCCACTGTTATCAAGAGTCTGTTCCGATAGGCCACCCGGGACAAGGTGCTAGGGACGCGGTCCCATCCAGCAAGAATGAAGGCGAGATAGACAACTTAACATATAGAAGTTATGTTCTTACCATAACGTTCCATGTTAGTTGTCTTCTTCTCGCCTTCTTTCTTGCGTCCCACCCTCCTTCCCCCTAGCCTGGACAGACCTAGAGGAGTTTGATTGTGACCTATCTTTCTACCACCTCTATTGCTATAGGTATATGCTCTGCTGTGCATATATTCCTTGATCAGGCTTCAGGTCACCTTCTTCCCTTCCTTTTTATAGAGGTGGGTTCTCCCATTTCCAGTAGTTCTGTTTTTTTTATTATTGGCTGGGCCTAGCTTACAAACGAGATCTGAGGTAATACCGCCTAGCATTGTGGGATATAAGGGGAGCCTCGAGCCGGTGGATCCAACTCTCGAGCTTTTAGAGTGGCCGAGTCGGAGCCGAGGTCGGCTCCGAACCCATCCAGCAAGAAAGAAGGCGAGAAGAAGACAACTAACATGGAATGTTATGGTAAGAACATAACTTCTATTTATTAAACGTGCACTTGCATTCAAGTCCTTTGTTGATGGCATCGACTTTTCTAAATACCAACTCTCCAACATGATTGCTATGGATGAAACTGCAGTGTTTATGGGCCAATGATCTCAAACAACAATTGATCAGAGGGGTGCCTCGTCAATCTACATTCCCTCCACTGGTTAGGAATGTGCACGTGTTACCTGTATTTTGGCAATTCATCTAGATTGAAAGAAAATCCCACCTCTAATCATTAGTAAGGGCAAGAAAGATAAGATTGAATGTCTATCAGGCATTTACATTCTTGAAACCGAATAAGCTCGGTGCACACAAACAGTTATAAGGAAGTGGGTCGATGTAATGCTGCTACTTGTTTTGCGAGGTGGAGAAAGAGGTCTGCTAGTCTGGGATTCAGCCAGCACTCACTGTGCTAAAAACATGAAGAACTTCCTTGCACAGAGAAGAATAGATCAAATAATGATTCCCGCAGGAATGACTGCCTATCTCCAGACTCTTGATATTGCAATAAACAAGCCATTCAAGGACCATTTGCTCACTGAACTCAATGACTACATTGAAAAAAGAATGGAGAGAAATCAGTGTGGAAACGTTGTGAAGCCTAGCCTGCAAGAGGCCATGACTTGGGTGAAGAATTCATGGGATAAAATCACTAACAGCTGTGTTGCCAATGCACTATGAGCAGGCTACATAGACAAGCAGTGCTCATTTAAGGACAGCTCTATTGCTAGGCATGGCAGATTGGGTCCAGTGGTTCTACAGGTAATGGAGCTGTAAGAAATTCAGGCCAGAATTCGGGGGTTGGAGACCTATGACAATGCTCCAGAAAAATGTGACATGACTGTATTTGAATAACTTTTCCGTTATCGGGGCAACAGAATGGATTGCTTCTGCTTTCAGCTGCCAGCAAGCTCTTGTCAGTTTTTTGAGTTTATTGTATTAAGGTAATGTTTCATTATCAAGGGGTAATTACAAAGTAAGGCTACTAGTTCCCAGACTTCAGTTTTATGACTTTCCATCATTCTTCTCTTATGGTTTGGGTAAGGAATAAAGAAAGCATCACCACTCAAAAAGTGGAAGTTATTCACCTGTTTTATTCCCCTCCTCCAGTACACATGCATTGAGATTTTTCTGCACTTTCTGTTAAGCATGAAATATTGCACTGTGAAAGCCAAGGTGTATATATTCTGAAGATTAAATATTTGTTGCACTCTTTATGTAGAATTCTCACACAACTGTTAACGCGTTACCTAGAACTGTTGCCCAATAACGGAAAAGTACCAAATAAATGTTAATTTGTGTACATGAATATATGTCGATTTTTGTACACGAATAAATTAATAAATGTAGATTGTTGAAGGGGGGGTATATATGGCACCCCTGATAATAAGCCCTAATGCGTATTTTGGCGGGGAAAAAAGTATAAGACCCATTCTTATTTTCAGGGAAGTACGGTACATATATTTTGGTAAGTTTCAGAATTAGTTTTAGAACTGGCAGCAACAATTGCTAATTTAAGGGAACTTTTTCAAAGCGTGTAGAATCAACTGCAAATGCAGAACCATGTATTTTGGCATCAGGGAAAACAGGGAAAAAATATTTTTATTTGCTGTGTGCAGTAAAGATTAAATTAGGAATATTTTTATGTCCATGATTAGTGTAGAGCTGTCTGTTAAGAGTGCACAACTTCTACTCCTCAGGAAACTTGCCCTGATAACATTATGCCTATGTGACCATCTCTAAAGCTTCAGTTTGGTTTTATCGTTTTCCGCACCCTGCCAGAGTTTACTAGGGCTTCATCCTCACCCTACCAGAGTTTACTAGGGCTTCATCCTCACCCTGCCAGAGTTTACTAGGGCTTCATCCTCACCCTGCCAGAGTTTACTACGGCTTCATCCTCACCCTGCCAGTGTTTACTAGGGCTTCATCCTCATCCTGCCAGAGTTTACTAGGGTTTCATCCTCACCCTGCCAGAATTCCATATCTGAGGCAATAATTTTGAGACAGATTTGGACAATTCCACAAAGTACGATGTAGCATATGTGATTTCATTGATGAGACTTCATTGAATCCAATTGGCCTATTATATGCTGAAACAACCCTCTAATGGTGAAAAATGCAGTTAATTTTTAAAACTGCAAAAATCTAGGAAATGAGCATTTTCACTGCCAGAGTGTTGGTTGGGTAGACAAAACCCCTGCAGAAAAAGCAAATTAAGCCCCAAGCAGGAAAGGCAAATTGCTTCCACTATGAGTGAATAAAAGCAAACGCTTCAGCATTTGGAATCCTTGACTGCATTCACTGAAAACATCTTGCCAAAAAACACTTTGTGTTTTGCAGGGGGCAAGCCCCTCCTGCACCCCCCAATATGGAGGCAAGATGCCACACCTCATGGACTTATATATATATATATATATATATATATATATATATATATATATATATATATATATATATATACCAAAACTAAGATTGCACTTTGTCGAAAAATGGGGAAATTTCCCCAAAACGGGAATCACATCCTGCACAACTCACCGATGGTGCTTTTCTATGGAGAAACTCTGTTGTCAAGTTGAAGCTCGAGCTTGAGAGGTCAAGCTTCATCCAGCAGTAGGATATCCAGACAAATCTGTGTGTGTTCATACATACGTACTATTGCTTTAGAAGAATAGGAATTTTGGGAATATTTCTTGAGTGAGTAAATCACTTAAGTCATACTTCATGCCACTTTCTATAATACTCTTGATAGAACCTCAGCAGGGCTTTGCAACCCCCTGCCATCAGTGCGGAAGAATAGCACTCAGAAATATTTTGCTTGCCATTCCTTTTTGGGGCCAGCAGAAAGGAGAATCTTGATCAATGACATCATTAAACTCTGGCAGGGTTTTACCACCCTGAGGATACACCCTCACTTAAAATTATTATTAAGCCATATAGCAACCTAAGCCCTAGTAAACTCTGGCAGGGTGAGGATGAATCCCTAGTAAACTCAGGCAAGGTTGTACCACCCTGAGGATACCCCCTCACTTAAAAATATTATTAAGCCATATAGCAACCTAAGATCCCTACAATCAGCCGATAAACTACTGGTCCAAACCCACAAAGCTAATAACTCTGCTGGTGAATCCCTGTTTGCCAACTTCATTGGCAAAACCTGGAATTCGTTGCCAAACTATATAACCCTACAATCCTCCAAAACTCTCTTTAAAAAAAACCTCAAACAGTATCTCAAAGTGAATTGGCTATGCCCATGTACCAACCCTGATTAAGTTATAAACTAAAGGCATATTCCGCAATTATCATAACTTGTAACTACATCACCAAGCTCTGTTTCCAGTCTGATGTCTCTTACTTTTAATTGTCTGTCCATGAGAATTGTGAGTCCCTACTAGGGAACACTACTAACCCATTGTATATAATCACTTTGTTTTATAATTGTTTGCTAACTTCTGTGTAATCTATGTAAGTTTGTCTATGTGGAGCTTTTCTCCCCGGGCCTCCGCTGAAAATGGACATGTAATCCAGTTGGACTATCCCAGTAAACAAATGTAAAATAAATAAATAATAAATAAATAATAATAAATTTACATTTTCAGTTTTTGGCCTGGATTTTTTTTTTTATAAATCTGGTTATAATTATCAACTGCATTTAATGTCAGATAAAATCTATATAATCCAAGCAACCCATCTATCATTGTCACAGTTTGTCTGCCTATTATTTGAATATCTGACATGAGTTTAAGCCATAATTTTTGCAACTCTTTTCAAAAAAGGTTGCCTGTTCTTGGCCTAGGCAGATTAGATATGCCTTTGTAATCATAATTGCTTCTACAATTTCTATGGCTTCAGAACAGCAGTATGGTATTAACTCAGTGCTGTTAAAAGTTGCAGAGCAGAAAATTTGTTATTACTTAACAGGCAGTGCAATTTCAGAGATGGATCTGGGGTTACTAAGCTTCGTCTATCTGAACTTACTGGATGGAAAATCCAAAAGCGAACCTGTTTCATAAAAAGGAGACAATCTTGAAACTTGGGACAGCATGTGATGCCAGATCCTGATAAACTCATGTCCTTGACAACACTACTAATATCTTACTGCATTTCCACATTTGTCATTGAAGTAATAGCATAATAATAAAAGTACACTTTACACTGTACAGAGGAGTACATTTTTTACTGTAACAATTTACCCAGTAATCAACAATTAGAATCTGAACAAATAACGTGTTTATGCATGTTTTCAGCCTTTACTGTTCTCTGTAAACAAAACACATAGTGCATGGATGTTTAAGAAGCATCTTAATGCCACTTTCTGAAGTACAAGATGAACATGGATGAAACAGCTCTGCATAAGACGATCATATATGAAAACAACTGTGTACATTAACTGTTTGAGTACCTTCCCAGTTACATCACTGACCTTCTAACTGAGCATCATGGGACCATATTACTGTGATTTCCAGAGGGAAGCTTACTTTCATCTTTTTTTTTCTTTTTTTCGCAGGCATTAGGGACTAATTTGCTTTTATTTTTTAATATGGTAGCAGATACTACTTGGCACTCCAAATGGGGATAAGCAAATGGTTATAATATATTTAGTAAGGTTCACTTCTGAAATGTCAAGACTCAAAACGTAAAGTTCTGACATGCTAAAAAAAAAGCAAAAAAATTAGAAGAAGAGAAAATATTGAGCACAGCTTTTTTGCAGGGGTTCAAACTCCCCTGCACTCACAAACTTACATATACCAACTCCAAGTCTACCACACATTGAAGAAAAGGGAATGTTCCAACAAATGGCAATTTCAGACTTGGTATATGTAAGTCCAGATTTTCAGTCATTCACTTTCCACATTACGGGACTTGATAATGCAGGTCCTGACCTTTCAAATGGTTACTGTTTAGTAAGTATTACAGTCTGATCCTGGCAGTAATTCAAAATAGCAAATGGGCTCTCCTTGTGGTTTACAGTCCGTGAATAGCCTCATCTCCCATCCAGTTTTTTGACACTGTAGCTCTTGGGAGCAATAATCCCACACACCTTCTAAGGCTTGCAGAATGTACTTCCTGAACTCTTCTATCATTTCACTGAACGTGTACTTTTTAATAAGCACTGCAGCTTTGTAGTGTTAGCACAGAGTTTGAGTTAATGGTTTGCTGTGCTGAACATGTATATAGGAATCATTAAGCCTTTATCCCATCTATATATACTGATCATAATAAATGCTGAGGCATAAACAACTCTTTCAGCATCTGCCAGTGTAACATGGCAGATTTGTGAAGCCCAAGACACTCATGTGATGTTGTAAGGCATTTGACATAATTTTCTGAATGTCTGTTTGCTGACATCATTTGTACCTGGACATCAGATCAGAGATGATTGAGGCAATGAAAATGCATTGAAGCCAATAATCCATCCTACCAGTTACACCATTAGGGCTGGTCCTGATGGTTTAAAAAAATGTGAATTTGGTGTTGCAGGAATATTTGTGTGCTTGTAGTTTGGTTTCTGTTCAGTTTTTAGAACAAAAAATCACATTTATCCTAAACCTCAGGAAAACTGACTGTTAACCTTCTACTGCAGGTTTATCGCTCTGTGCAGCAACTTTCTGTTTGTGGATATTATCACAGGATACACCTTGAGACTACACTAGTCGTCGCTTTTGAAAACTTTCAGATGTTCTGCATACCATATCCAGGACTGGACTGTATGTAGTAATGACATTAGTGCCAGCAAAAAAAAGCTTAACTTACTCTCAAGTTACCTAATCTAATGCCAAAGTCCACTTTCAGTCCATATTACCAAAGTGTTTTCTGTTTTTAGTTATAACACTGAGGGCAGAGGATTAAGGCTATGACAAGTGTAGTACCCAGACAACCATATAAAAGATTCTAAGCCTCTGCTACAGATTTCAGTTTGTACATACTAGTTAAATACTAGTGTATCGATTGACAGGATATGTTGGTATAAAAAAATACAGGCATTCAATCACATTGCTGCTACAAAGTTAATATATTCTATTTTGTTGTATTATTTCTTTACAGTTTTTCCACTTAAAGCAGGAATGTACTTAGATGTTAATTTTGTATGTATTAATTCCGTACTTTGTATTTATTTACTTCCGCTCTACCCTCAGGGCTCAGTTGGAAAGAATCCCACTGTTGCCAAATGTGATTTTTATTGCATTTGTATTTTAAAAAATGTATAATTTAATTGCTCAGTTATTCTCAGCCGGAAGCACAAATAAAGCAGGTCACACTGACCTATTCTGTATTCAAAGTCCACTGAGCTGTGAAATATTTTTAGGCTTACACTCCATCCACCAGCTAAGTTAATAACCTGCAATCACAATACAGTAATTAAAAATCAACTAAAAGTTAACTAAGAACATTGTGCTCTGAACATCTGCAAATGTGAAGCCAAATGTGCATAGTGTTGTACTGTGCCATTCCGTGCTGTAAAATACCGAGCAACAACAGAAAACATCTTGGCTAGTTTGCTGGCAAAGTTGTAACAGATTTACCTGCACTACCAGTGATCCAAACTTGATTGGTGGCTTGCACATTAGATAGTGGGCCAGGGAGGTAACATCAAGTGGATGGAGACCTGTATTCCTCCCACTTTCTCTCCTTCTGTCTCTATCTGGAAGGAAGTAGGGAAGCGTCACTGTTTCACTGCACTATCCTCTCCTCCAGCTGACAAGATAGGGGCACAAATAAAGTTAAGTTTTAAAAAAATCTCTCCTTAGAATAACTTCCTTAAAAATTAGTGCATCTTCAGGAAGAGAATGCCCGTCCATGTGTCTACACCTACTTACCTGATATCAGTGCATAAGTTTGCAGAGACAGACAGAGATAGTATTTATTTAAAAGTATTCAAATTCTGTGTAATTGTAGGCATTTTCCACAAAAAAAAAAGATACGCGGAGAACCAGCATTCAACCAGTAAAATTCAATTTGTGCAGTAAATAATTAAGTAAAAATTAACATAAATCTCCCAACTAAAATTTTTTAAGTTCTGAAGACATAAAAGGTGGCCCTACTAGGATCAAAGTAGACTTTCCTTCTAAACAGATTGCATCTCAGAGTCAACCAAAAGAATGACTGTGACTTGCACACCTGAACTTGGGAAGGTAGGTAGTAGACAAAAGAAAATCCCACCTAATGTCTCAAATCAGGTAACATACCCTCACCTTTAGATCCGAACTGCTTAGCAGGATTTAAAATCTCAGCAACTCTTTCAAATTATCAGGAACCTCGTCATATAGGCCATGGAAGGAGAGAGAGAGAGAGAGACTCTAAAAACACATCTGGCAGCAGCCATCACAAATCCTACCATGAAGGTGTGTAGTATGGTGTATTTAAGTCATGTAAGTCAGCAACTTTATCATGTCATTTTGACCTGCAAGGTGCAGAGCATTGCAGTTGTCAAGTCAGTACAGAACCAGAGCATGAATCACTGACAGAGATCCAAAGGTGGACTAAAGTATCGGTTCTGAGCTGACACTCTTAAACCTGGTCCTTCAGTGCCAGTGTATTGTCAAGAACTATGCCTAGATCTTGAATGTGAGATGCAGTTTCCAGTTACATCAGCCCCCATATGTAATCAACAAGGACAGCAAATGGATGGATGGTGGCATACACCAGCACTGCTTCAGTCTTAAGCGATCTGAGGTTCAGACAATTACAGATCCAGTTATTGGTCATCCAGTCAGGGATCAAATTTAAGCAATCTTCTAAATCAAAAGCCTGGCATGCTCTCTTGGGAAAAGAAGTGTAGTTGCATGTCATCTGTATGTGGATGATAAAAATCTCTTCATTGAATAACTTCCTTGAAACAAAATGTACACTATAAAAAACTAACCCTCATGTACACCACACTTCATTGAGTAGGAGCCACATGAAGTGACACCAGACAGAACTATTCAGGTATGTTTCAAAACACAAAACATAAACCACTTGGAAAGTACCTAATAAATCATAGTGCAGCATCACATGTTCAAGAAGGATCACCTGCTACATACTGTCAAAAGCCACTTGCAGATCAAGTAAGAACAAAATAGTATACTGAGACTGATTCCTTATCATCTGGAGGTCACTGACCACTGTAATGAAGGTTGTCTCCATGTTGTGTTTTGATCTACAGATGAGCAGATAATGACCTACTAAGCTGTGTAATGTCAGATATGAATACTGCTGAGTGTAAACCACCTTCTCAATAACAGTTCCAGCAAACAGAATGTCCATAACAGGGTGATGCTTCTTCCAGAGATTCAGATCCAGAGGTGACTTCTTAAGGATTACTGTGGTCAATATCTTTTAAAATAGATGGAGCCACATTGTTTCTCTATGGTGATGTAAACAAGATGGACGTAGAAATTTTGGAAAGATCCTACTTACCAGATTCATAGGGCTAGGTCAAAAGCACATTGGGTCAGATGCACAGCTGAAACAATATCCAAGAGCTTTGAGCTTTTCATAATCCATGTAATCTGTTAATCTGTCTCAACCAGCATAAGTCTAACTGTCTCATCTCAGGCAAGCATCTATTCTCAATTGTCATATCATAGGAAATGGACTGGCTTCTCCTGGAATTGTTTGCAGACAACATGCAGTTTCCTCACAATTATCAGAGGTTCAAATTCTTATATGTAGTCAGACAGGCCATACTGTACAACTGAACAGCCACTTAAAAGAGTGCTTCTGGATGGTAGGCCGCAACAAAAATGATTCAAGACAGAAACACAGCTTCCTTCTAGGAAACCTCAAGTTAGTACAAGGCACTAGTTTACACTCCAGAAGGTACATCCTACCCCTCTGTTATTTCATCCTCTGCCCTAACTTATGCATTACTCTAAACTTGTGGCCGAGCCATGGTATGTTATCTGAGGCATCCTGATCCTGGGCACTGGCAACCACATTATTACATGATGCCATCAGTGCATCTGGTTTATCAGGTAGTGACAGTTGGATTCTGGGCTGTAAGGCAGGCTACAAGCAAGAGTATCTAATATAAAATCCAAGATTGAACTAGTCCAAAAAGACCATTTCAGTAGCAATACATACACTTTATCATCTAGTAGCTTGAGGAAATGCACTGAACCCTTATATACTTAGAATACACCGACAATACTAAAAACTGTTGAAACAAAAAACACAGCTCACGAGCAGGTAGTTCCCAAACGTTTACTAGGTGATTAAAAGATAAAACGAGACTTAAAGCGCTTTTCGTTTGCACTGAAGCAAACTTCTTCAGAAGTACTTGTAATTAGAAACAACACAATTTAAATTGTAACATGACTGACATCACAAGCACATTTCCTGTACATCAGTAAACAACTTAAAGTTGTAGGCTTTGAAAGCCATCCATTAAATACATCAAAACAGCAGTGGGGTTGCCATAAAGTTATTGTACTTAACTCTGTTTTATAAAATCATATGCAAAAGGCACTCACAAAAGACATATGCAAAAGGCACTTGCAAAACACACATTGTAAAAAGTCAAGTAAAGAAATGAATTAAAATCAAGTTCTTTAACCAACCTTAAAATTAAATACTAACTAAATACTAATGACTCAGTCTACATGAGTAATTTACACAGTCGTTCTTACTGAAATCCAAGACCAATGTATAGGCAACTTGTTGTGTAAATATATATTGTATATAAAAGTGTGTATATAAAGTGCAGAAACTACATATGCTGCAACATCTCACTACCAAAACTACATATGCTGCAACATCTCACTACCAAAACTACATATGCTGCAACATCTCACTACCACATGGGCCCATCTTATTAAAAGACGGTATGACTATCTGCATGTGTTTTTGTTTTTCAAAATACAACTTATAGAACACATATCATTTAACCCAGGGGGTCTATATGCATCAAGCCTAATCTGCCAATTGCCATGTAAGAAAAACAATGACTAGGAAAAGACTGTACATGCTTTGCCAAGGCATTTTCTAACTTTCCTTTACTGATTGCATATTGGTGCTCATAAACCATCGCACGAAGTTTCCGTTTGGTTTTCCTGATCTAAAAAGCAAAGTACTGTTTACATTTGGCAAGGTAGACTATAAACTTAGACTGACAATTGAGTTTAAATCTCACCTTGTATTGTATACTGTTGACAATAAATGTACTAGCTGATTCCATGTACTTGCAGTAATTACATGCCTCGCATTTAAACATACCGGTTAACCCCTTAAAAGAGGTTGGGACTGGTCAAAAAACACACAGAACAATCACTTAAGTCATCCTACCATACCCAACAAGAGCTTTTGCAGTGCTGCAAAAACACATAGGCCAGTGAGATTACAGTGCATGAATCACTGTTACTTGGGTAGCCAGTCATGAAAAAACAGTATGACCTATCCAGGGAATATTACCATATGCCATTCCTTGCCAGACATCTGAATACTTTTAAATGATGGATATTCTGCTGACAGTTGCACAGAATTACATACCACAATGCCAGTCAGCACTTTAATATGAATATACTTACACATTACAAAATATGAAACCAAGCCATCATATCCACATACCACCTTCCCTTATGCTCATTCAAATAACATGTCTCCCCTCCCACACTCAACACTACATACACATTAGCCCTTACAGTGCATCTGACAGTCAACTGTAATTGGCCGTGTAAGTCAGTGACTGAATTTTACCTAGTTCTCCAAGTATGTTTTGGATGGGATGGGATGGGATAGATTAGGTTATCAGATTTCTAAATCATTTGCCAACATCTTGACTTCAAGTTCAGAGTCACTAGGAGGGTCACTGACATTATCTCATGCTTCCCATGCTTCAGCTATTATGTTTTTGCTCCCACTGCTGTCTTGCCATTTGCCATGTCCCACAGCCCCTCCTCAATTTTTTTACAGCTGACACAACCAATATTTTACTGGGTTTTTCCCACTTGACTGGGACCTAAGTAATTGAGGTCTACTTGCAGAAGATTTGGGGACTGGGCAGCGAAGAGATCAGGGATAGAACATCACTAATTTATCATCATATTTTGTCCCTGCCCTAGTAAAGCATGAATTCTTATAATCAGTCAATAATGCCAGACATTAGAGTTTCATTCTCATTATTTTTGGTAAAGTGCTTTGTGATACTAGACCTGAAGTGAGTTCAAGTAATAGTTTAAAAACTGTCCCTGACTTTACAGAAAACTGCTGATGTTGCCTCTTATACATGCCCTGTCCTTTGTGATTCATGGATCATTGCAGTCAGCGAATAATGATATACGTTAGATTTTGTATGACTTATAGGGTAAAATATACACTCTAACACAAGCCCTCTTCAATTAGTGCTGAGGGTTAAAGCTGTAGCTTGTCATGCTGATTTTTTTGTAAATGGTGCAAAGTTATAAACTTCCCTTCTCTTTTACTTTAACTTATTTTTAAACTTAAAGTAATATATGGAGTATTCCTGGTGTCGTGGTGGCACAGATGACTAGCATCCTACTCACAAGGTGCGTGCCAAGGGTAAAGGGCTTGAACCCCCCACCCACCTTGGTAGTTTAACTTTTTTTAACAAGACTTAAGGTAACACACAGGAGGAGCCCTTGTGTCTAGTGGTAGTACAGAGGACTAAAACTCTGCTAAAAGGATGTTTCTTAATGTCAACAGTACAGAGTTTGAAGGTTTTTTTTAAATGCAATGAGGAAATGACATAAACAGTATACCTGATATCTGCTGCCACTGCTCTGCCTCACATCTTTTGTGCTGCAAAACTTTGTTCTATTATATTTTTAAGTGCCTTTAGAGCACAATATAACATGTATCCCTGGTGTCTAGTAGTGATCCCCCACCCAATGTCTTTTGTGCTACAAAACTTTGTTCTGTTATCTTTTAAAGTGCATTTGGGCAAGATATAAAGAGTATCCCTGGTCTCTAGTGTTCCCCACCTCCCAGTATTGCATGATTTGCTCATTAGTCTTGGGGGGTGTGGTATAATGACAGCCCCACCCCCATGCCTGCATGTACGTGCTTGTACATAGACACACACACACACACACTCGGACACCCCCACCCAGATAAACATGCAAACCTACCCTACTTATCCTCTAAAAAGTTTGCTACTGTGATCACCCAAACAGACACACAGTCACATGTACACACACGCACCTAAGGCCAATTATCTTTCTGCATACACATGTAGTCACACAGACATACATGTGCACACTCTCCACCACCACTTCTTTGATACTAAATTCCCTGGCACTTACTGCTAATGCAACATCACCTACTAGAAGCAATGGATGAACTCAAACTTTAGAACTGAGGTAACTGTGAGTACCACAGGCATTTCTTGGGGGAGAACATATGGCTGATTAGCATATGGTGATCCTCAAGAATGCAGATTGCAGGAGAGACAGCCCACCTTGATGCTAAACCACTTTGAGGTACAGCACAGTGGTAGAGCTCTCTCAGAGTATGAAATGGTTACCACAAGGGGTAATGCGTGGTAACTGTTTTGACTTTTACTCTTAGTTTCTCTCAGATTGAGAAAAAAAATTAATAGAGGGGACTTGCATAGGTATACTGGAGGTTCCCCGTGCAAAAATGTAGGAAATGTAGTACATTTCTGTAATATTTATTACACCTTCATATTTAAAACAACTTCTGTATTTGTTGCTGTTTGTAGTCTTTTTAGTTTGAGACTGTATTTTCATCCTTTTTGGTATTAGAATTTCAGTTGTTCTGTGATGTGTAATAGAGCAGTTATAGCATAAAAGTTTGCGTATGATAATTACAGAGTATACTCTTTATTTTGGATTGTGTTATGTCTGTCTAGTTTGGTGCAAGAATGGGGGAAAAAACAACAGTTTTCTGAGTGTCAAGTTAGACTGATGCAAGAGGAAAACTACTGTAGAGATGAAATAACTAGTTAACAAGCTAGGTCTAATGCATTCCCCCCACCCCTGAGACTATTATTAAATGCTCTACACTTGTTTGCTGAAAGCAACTGCTCCAAACAAGAAAAGGACCAGATACTGGAGGGAGCCATACCATGACATCAGTTCCACGTATGTGCAAATTCAAGAGATATTCCTGACTATTGAGCGAGGGACACTGTAATGTACAGGAGCGTACCACTATTTTTAAATCAGTAACAGAACAATACAGTATTGCAGTGAGAAATAACACTTAGTATAACAGAAATATGACACTGTAAGGCTGTATGCTAAGGTTCAGTTCATGCTTTATTTCATCCCAGGATTGAAATCATAACACAGTTATACATACTCTTATCTTTAAACAGTAGTGAGACTAAAGTGATGCACTTAGTTAATGAAGTCAGCACATTTATAAAATAACCCTTTGGTTTTACTTGTATTTTGTTTTCCACTCATCAGGTTGTAAACTCCCTACACTCATTTATGGGTATCTTTGGTTTCCCATTTATTTGTTGCCCTATTCTCCCCCTCAACCACCACCACCAAATAGGTCCGCTATCCTAAGCAGCTGACACAGATGTAGAGCACTGGGATGAAGACAGGAAAGAATTGGCCACCAAGATTACTAGCACTAATAAATAAAATGGCTCATTATTTGCCCAATCCATGGTGATGAGGATGAAACTGTAAATGTGTTGCAAACAATCTATTTTCTGTTAGTGGCATTTTCTGTAGGAGCTGGCCAGGGAGGGTTGAGAATAAGTGGCCAAAAACACCTCGCCTGTACTGAGTGGGGAGAGAGCTGTCCATATTATACAACAGGTGCATTATCCTGGAGAAAGCCTAGAACTGCTGTCTAAAGCATAGGGACTCAGGAGAATAAGCCTGCACAACAGAGTACACAGTCTCAAATTTGTGGCATAGATAGATAAAACCTAGATCATGATGACTCAGATTACAAGGTTCAGAGTAGCAGCCCACATGCTGATGGAGCCAGTTGGAGAGATGGGTGTGAGTGGTACTGTTACAAAAAGTGTTTTTGTAAGGTAATGTGTAGGGTTGAAGATAGGGGCAGTAGCAGAATTAGGATTAGCACACACGGCTAAGGTGGTACAGGTAGGCAAAGCTGCAATTTGTAAAATGTTCAGACAGTAAGTTTGAAACTTTCATAGGTTTTAGGTTTTCTTTATTTACTGATTTGAAAAAGAAAGTATTTGCTTTTTTGTTTTGATCTGTGTAGGTTCAATATGTTTTAGTTTCAAGATTTCTTACTTCAGGTGTGTAGATATTGATGTAGTATGATTCAATGTTGCTGCATCTTGAAATTAATGTATACACATAAGTGTATGTGTATGTGTGTGTGTGTCTGTGTGTGTGTGTGTGTGTGTGTGTGTGTGTGTGTGTGTGTGTGTGTGTGTGTGTGTGTGTGTGTGTGTGTGTGTGTATATATATATATATATATATATACATATATATATATATATATATATATATATATATATATATACATATATATATATATATATATATATATATATATATATATATATATATATATATATATATATATATATATATATATATATATATATATATATATATATATATATATATATATATATATATATATATATATATATATATATATATATATATATATTTATATATATAGATATAACATTTTTGTTTTTAAAATTATCTGGATGAGTAGACTGGTCAACAGACCCTTTTCAGCAATGACCTAGGCCCTTATGGCATTGCTACATACATACAAGTGAAGCAAATATCATAATAAAATATATTATGCCATATTAGTGACATTATGGCAATGCAAATGGTATACTTTAAAATAAGTTTATCATCTATTACATCATGCAGCAATAACACAATGTATACTTTTTAAAAGTAAGATATTCATATGCTTTATTTATGTTTAGATATATCTGCATCTGTTGTACTATGTGTTTTCATTAATAACATTTTATGTAAAGGATGGCTTATATAAAACATTTGGTGGACTTTGATTCTGGTTTATTCTGCTTTCTTTTGTAATGATCCCTGAGGGAGGCTCATTTTCTGACACTGCTGTAGTGTGAGTTGTCACTTTTGTTGTCATCTTCAGCCATTATCTTTAAAACATGTGCAGGTAGAATCTTTTATGAAGTATCGTTTTAGTATGGATTTAAGTTAAGGAACTCTGATCTGATATCTGTTGGTATAAGATTCCAGATAGCTGGCCACAATTTGGAGAATACTCTTTCTCTTTCTGTGGTTTTAAAACTGAAGTTTCCCTTGGGTCTTACGTTTGTTCCTCAATGCTCAATATAATTTTTAATGGTGAGCACTGGTCAAGTTTGATTAGCCTAAATAGCACCAATAAGATGAGTTTCACAGTTATGTGTCAGAAGCCTTTCGTACTTAATCAACATAGATACATACTTTCAATCTGCAGACTGCTACAAACCTAGCCTGTAGCTCATGGTCAGAGTTAAACCTTGTATCTGTGAGGTTAAGACCTTAACTGTTTTGGCAAGTACAGTCATGGTCATTGTAGCTAACCATTAAAACGAATCTGCAGATTTTGTTTATTGCTATCTGTAGTTTGTGAGCTAATTGTTAATGGAGCTAATTGACTCTTGACATACTGAGCTGGAAGATCAAGCTAATCTACAACCTGACAAATTTATCTCCATTTTAACTCCCTCTCCTCCATAAATGCCGCTCAGAAAATAGCCTTGAATATAACTCCAGCGACTGTCACTAGGGAACAGGTCTTCAATGTAGTTCCAAGGCCAAAAACACTGCATTGATGGGTCCAGATAATATCTCAAGATACCTCTTTTTTAATTTCTCCAAATCTTTTGAGTTTCTAATACCATGATGGGAGTGGACCCCATTTATAAGTCAAAGTATAATTAAAGTTCATGAAATTAGTATTGTTTCAATCTTTGATGCCAGTCAGAAATGCTCTTAGCAGCACTCACAGTGCGCCCAGTAATGACTCCCTCTGCAATTCGTATGGATTTACATGTATTAGTAACATATCTAAATGTGGTTGTGGAGTCTTTTTTTTATAAGACCTGTTGCTCCTACTACTATTTGAACTGTTGGGTATCTTTCTTCCACACTGTGCTCGCTTCTGCCTACAAATCCTGATATTTTATGACTTAATTCTCTGTACGCAAGACATTGTAGTCACTGAGTGTAGCTCCTCCTTATAATCTCCTTAATGGTATGAAACATGACCTACCAGGACCACTACGTAGCCTTCAGACAGGCTTTGTGCCAAGTGAATGGAGGATTGAAACTGCCAACCCTCTTCAAAAGGTTGGGCCATTTACTGACCTCAGTTACTACAGACCTGTAAGTCTGACTAGTTTCATATGCAAGGCCGTGGAAAGAATTATCATTGAAATGATAAACAGTAGAATGGAAAACCTCAGACCCTGGATCCAACCTAGTCTGGTTTTGTCAAGGGCAGGTCATGCCTACTCCACTTGGTGGTCTTCCTTGAGAAGTTCACCAAAGCAGTAGATGAGGGCAAAATGGTACATACTGCCTACCTTGACGTAGCCAAAACATTCGAAACAATACCCCACTTTGGCTTTACAGCCACACTCACTAAATTAGATATAAACTTATATGTCATTCACTGGATAGCCAGCTGGCTCAGAGATAGCATCCAAAAAGTTAGGATAGGGTAGTCTACAATCACAAGAGACTTGTTATTAATGAAGTCCGTCATGGCTCTTTGCTGAGTCTGCTCCTTTTTGGCATCTACTTCTCAGAAGTCAAGACCAACATCAAAGGCCACTACCTGATCAAGTTTGCAGAAAACTGCAAATTAGTTGCAGTCACAGAATCTCCCAAAACAGAAATACCCTCCAAGAAGACCTGACACAACTAATAAATGGTGCCAGAGCCATGGTCTAAAACTCAATGCCAAGAAATGCGTAATAGTATCCTTTGGGAAAATGGCTACCTCTGGAAACTACCACATTGATAATACACCCCTTAGAGAAGACTCAGTAGTCAGGAACTTGGAAACATATGTAGACAGTAACCTGGCCTTCAACCATCATGCATCTACAGTAGTAAGGTAATCATTCTGTGTTGTGCAAATTACAAGCAAGGGTATGTCATTTTTATTTTATTTATTTATTTTACATTTGTTGACTGGGCTAGTCTAACTGGATATATGTCCATTTTCAGTAGAGGCCCAGGGAGAAAAGCTCCAAGCATGAACAATAACAAAGTAAGTCCAAGGATATCATTGTTCCACTGTACTCAACCCTCATCAGACCAATCACTGAGTACAATGCCTCCCTTCAGTATGTACCTGACCAGGCATATATGACAACAACTGGAATGTCCACAGGGACAGGAGAATACATTATCTAAATGACATGTCCCAAGTGGACTATTCCACAGCTCTATCTCTGTACTCTCTCACCTAAAGACTACCGAGGAGCAATCTGTGCCCGAAGAAAAAGGCATCACCTGATACCGCTCTGATGGACCTAATGCACATTAACAAAATGGATAGCACCAGAATTACCTGATTTAGAGACCTAAACCTTGTCTGCAACATTAATAGGACATGTTGGAGGGACAAGTATGTGTCTTTGAGACAGCCCCTTCTCTGGAACAGGCTTCCCATCCACGTGAAGCAAAATGTATCCCTTACCTAATTCAGGCATAACTTGGGCCAGTCAATGCGGAGTCGGAAATTTACCAGTGGTCTGCCGCCTGTCTCTAATAGATAAACAAATAATGAGTGTGGAAGATCTAAGATTCCCTAGAGTTCACGCACCTAGTAAAAACCTTATTGTGAAAATTCAATCTAATAACAAGTGGTAGAAGTACTTTCAAAAACTTTCCAAAGTATAAAGCCACTAATGAAAGTAGGGAAGCACAAGCTGGTTCAAGTTGAATCCTCTTTATTAAAACACACACACAAGTGATCCAAACAGTAGTTGGAAAAAAAACAGAATAAAGTGTAGAAATTCACCATTCCATTTGTGTAGAAATTCACCATTCCATTAATATACCTATTTAAAAGCATGGGAGTGATTTACTAGGGTAGCTGTGTTGTAAAAGACAATTAGCATGTTTACTTGGTCCCCGGGATTCATGAAGCTTGCGCCAGGCGCAGGCATAGCATAGGCGGTATAATGCCAAATATGGCCGTCGAGCAATTCAGGTACGATCCAGTTCCACATGCACTACCGGCGTACGCCAGAACTGCGCAGCCCCCAGCTTAGGTATGCTAATCACCCCCATGTGCAGTGTCGCACCATGCAAATGAAGGCATATAGTGATTCATGAAGTGGTGCAGGGGTAGCGTAAGCCCACGGAAATGTAAACCAAAAAACATGGTTTACATTTTCCCAAACAGAACATCGGAGCTATGGAAGAGGGCCAGACCCAGGTATCACAACGTTAACATATGCCAATGGCAAAATACACAGCCAATGGCATAAGAAAAGATGCACAACATGTAAATAACAACATTTAATGTCATGTCCAAAGTAACGCACAGCACAACCGCAGGGCATGTGTGCGGAAGCTGTAACATAAAGAAATAATATAAAAATGTCATAAAATCGCAACGTAATAGAAATCAGGTTTACAGCATAATACACAATGGTAGGCATGGAACACCACAACCAAGGTGCAAGGGTTGCTAAGGGCCTGCGATAGTGTTCGGCGCAGTAACTATTAATTAGTAGTCAATGCCATGCAAATGAGGCAGATAATACTGAATCGCAAATGTCCTGCCGGATGAAGGTTGTACCATACAGCGCAGCGGTATAACACCGAGGAGTGGCTCAGAGGAGATACATGACATCAGCAGAGGGGTGTGCCACCGTAGCAGTAAGCACATTGGAGCAATGCAAATCTGGCCTGTCCATTGCTAAGCAAAGCTGCAGGACAGGGGTGGGGAGGAAAGTATAGAATCGTTTAGCTGAGAGCACACATGGTGCCGAAAAGCGCATGTGTACGGGGATGAAAACATGCCCGAAACCCAGTAATCGGACGCACGCGCCGCAAACAATAGCACAAACAGGAAGGTCATGGGAAGAAAAGAAGGAAATGCGGAAGTAGGGTAATTGGAGTACTAATGAGCAATCAACACCAATCAATCCACGATGGCCAATCGACAGCAGCTGACAAGTTTGCCTGCAGAAACCTGCAAAACAGGATAGGGGAGGCAATGGAATGCAAAGAAAGGAGGGGAGGTATTGGATTGCAAAGATAGGAGACCTGACAAAGCAGAGCAAAGCAAACCGACGGCAGACCGGCAGTAGTACATATAACGCAAGATACGCCAGGTCCAGGAAAGTACAAATGAAAGTAGGCTACAGGATGCACGCCAGAAAATGGTAGGTGCAACGTGCAGAAATGTAAAGGGAAGGTCAAGAGGTAATCCACGGCAGGCAAATGTAATTCAACACCAAAGGCATCACAATAGTAGTTCCGGCAGTAAAACACATAAGATACCCTGTAGCTACGATCGTACATACACACCCTATGGCATCATCGGTGTTCACAGCACAATAGCATAAAGTGTGAAAGCACCCAACACACACCTGTGTATTCCAAAACACTGCACCATAGGTGTAAATACACGGGGAACTTTTAAAATGTACATGTTGGGAGCTGCCATAGCTGTGATTCATCAGCATGTGTTAGAGACTGACGGTGTTGTGGAGGATGATGCCGACAACCACCGCAGGCCTCGGAGGAGAAGGAGAGTGTTCAGACCAAGGGTAACCTACCAGGGGCTTCATGTCCTGGAGATAGTAGAGCGTTACAGGGTGGACAGGGACATGTTACAGCAAATAGTGGAGCTGTGCCGGCCACGCCTGAAAACCAGAAACAACAGAGGGGAACCCATTCCAGTGGACATGAAGGTATGTGTAAGCCTGCGAATACTGGCCACAGGTACCTTTCAAAGGCCAACTGGAGATATAATGGGTATCTCACAGGCATCAGCATCCAGGGTACTACACCAGTTCCTGGATGCCATGTTACCACATGCCAATGAGCAGATATACTTCCCCCCGAACTCAGGAGGATTTGGCCAGCAATATGCGCCACTTCCACCGTGTGGCACACTACCCGGAGGTACTGGGTGCGATAGACTGCACGCACATACAAATCAAGTCACCACCCGGTGAGCATGGTAGGCGCTACATAAACCGCAAGGGATTCCACTCCATCAACTGCCAGATCGTGTGCAATGCCCAGGGCATTATCATGGATGTGTGTGCTGGCAGCCCTGGAAGCTACCATGACTCCCATATCTGGCATGCCTCACAGCTGTATCAGGTATTTGTCAGGGGGGACATCCCACATGGCCATCTTGTGGGGGATGCTGGCTATGCACTGGAGCCGTGGATGATGACTCCTATCAGAAATGCACACACACCCATGCAAGAACGCCATAATGAGGCACACGCACAAACCAGAATCATCATAGAGCATGTGTTCGGGATGCTGAAATCACGGTTCCGGTGCTTGGATACATCTGGTGGAGCCTTGCAGTACTCTCCAGGCACATGTGCCCACATC
Organism: Protopterus annectens; assembly: GCF_019279795.1. Lineage (NCBI taxonomy): Eukaryota > Metazoa > Chordata > Ceratodontiformes > Protopteridae > Protopterus > Protopterus annectens. The sequence goes on from NC_056748.1 coordinate 821,591,768, forward strand.
GTCATAGTCTGTGCCATGCTACATAATATGATCCTGCGGAAGCAGCTGCAGCAGGGGCAAAATGGTGAAGGCCTTCATAGCCCACCGCAATTGCCAAGGCCATTACAGGCACAGAGGGATTCAGACCATGAACACACTGTGCCAGCCCCAGTAGGCAGATGGAGGCGTGCACAATATGCCTACGACTTGGCAAAGAGGGAACGTATAGCACATACTCTGACAGTGTAGGCCGCTACGGACTGACACCTCTCCACCTGCACACACAGTAAAATGGATGGCACACAAACATGACCATCTGTAAATTGTAATGTATAGGTGGCCCAATGTGTGACTCCTACATAGGCAGCCCTCAAACATTGTAAACACAACAGCTAGTGGAACACGGAATGCCAACACCTGAACAGTACATGAGCCTTACAGCATATGGTGGTGCTGTGTTCCTGTCACGTTCCCCGCCAGATATATATATATATATATATATATATAGATATATATATAGATATATATAGATATATATATAGATATATATATATATATATAGATATAGATATATATATATGTACACATATGCATATATATATAATACAGATAGAAAGGGCAATAGAGTGATATATGGTGATATAGATGGATTCAGCGATATCTGCAAATATAATAGATAGTTCAACGACATTCATAACACCTTGGAGGTACAAACAAATAGGATACCGCCAACCATGGAATGTGTAACATACCAACATGCGTAACCACGAGGCTGAAAGACCGATAGAACACAGTACCAGAACAGTACAGCCGCGAGTAATAGTATGATGATATGAAGGGACATTTAGTCACTGCTGCCGGTGTTGCGGTCCATGTAGGTACTGTGTTCAACTGTGTTTGTGAGTGCCGTAGTCTGTGTAAGTGTGCATTGAGGGTGCCGTGTGCATCTCCGTGTGACTGTAATGTGTGTGTGTGTCCGCAACATGTGTTCGTTAGTGCCAAGTCAGAGGCAGATCATTACGGTAGGTGTGGGTATAGCTAGCCGTAGGCATACGATTACTACCTGTCCCACAGTAGGAGGGACAGCCCCACCCTGGACAGGTGTGTCCTGACATAAAACAGTACAAAGGGCAAATGTCCGAGATGGTAGGACATAAATATGTCCCATATATAATGTAATAGTCGTATTTAATAGTTATGCCTGTATGTAAGAAATGTAAATGTTACATGCAATATGATAAGTAGCCAAAGTCACACAACAATAGGTATGTATTGAGGATAAAAGTATGTGCTAACCTGTGTACTGACCGTGGCTACGTGTTGGCCTGTAAACACCGCTGTGTGTCCCGCAAGTGTCCAACAATGACCATATGAAAAGGTGGCAACCCGTGGCAAACAGGCTTTTTTACCAACACAACCGCAATGACTGCAAATATCTGGGTCAGAAATGCAAGGGATAGCTGTCACTTACACATATCCCTTGATATATCACTGCAATTCCGGAGGTATACAAGTAGCAAGCTCACCTGCAGACGATATAGAAACCAATTAACAACGGCCCAACATACAATCCTGTAACATAAGTCTACTAACTGTTAGCTCTCTAATTAGGGACGGAGCCCACACACATATATACAGATTATGTAGAAATGCAAGGCCCACAAACCTGTATATGCTACGTACACCCACCGACATCCCCCACACTAGAAACTAAAGTAATACAGACTTTAATAGCAGCACAAACATCCAGTCAGTCAATTACATCTGCAGAACCCTCAACATACCGTGTGAGAGACACAATTAAAGGCGTCATGCAAAATTGCAGGCGTTGTATAATGGAACAAACAGCCATGTTACAGGTTTTGTTTGCAATACTCCGTTATCAGACGTTGGGATGACAGGTACACCCACATGTTGAACCAAATACTCTACCTGTCACGCACAATCCACGGGGGACATGAATCCAAAGTATACTTGTCTCCATGCATAGCAGTTGCAATTACACATAACAAAACACAATACAGACTGTCTCCCTGAAGGTAGGGCAAATAGGCAACGCCCAAGTGGAGAATTCAATTATACCCCACTGTTGCCGCGTAATTGGCGAATGGAGTAGCTGCACAGCTGATATGCAAGTAATTAGTCACTCAGGAACACCAATTGGCGGGATGAATCCACATGTTACAGGTATCGACGTATATAAGGATGACTTGCCAGACATTCAAACCGTATGCTCATACCGAATACCAGTTGAAACACTGTGAGAGAGATAGAAACGAAATGCCGTAACGATAACAAGGTATGTAGAACACCCGATATGTAAGGTTATGTATAGCATGATCTGTATTAATGAGTTTTACTGTATGTATAGCCTGGTTTGCATTAATTAAACGTGTCCGCAATGCATAAAGTGGGGAAAGGTATTTATGTAGTGATGTCTTGCTGAGCATACTAACGCTTGTAGAAACTGTACGTCCAGCAGTGGGACACAAGGTACACAGCACAGACACCACAAGGGATGCTACATGAGGGCGTTAAACAGAACAATTCCATACAACCCGCAATCAGTGGTAGGGTATGTCCAACAAGGACGTGCCATAGCAGGGGATAGTATATGTTGATATACTGTCACAGCACGCATGTGTACGGGCATATAACGTTAATGACATATCTAAGGTGGTCCCGCTGTGCAAGTATGCTTTGCATTATGGGATACTATGTGAAATATGTGTAATGTATAGTATTATAGGTAGATATGACAGATATTCTACACAGCATAACAGGCATATCATGCATACCACAGGTATCGTCTATTGGCATGTACAATAACAGAATACGTATGGCTTGTAGGCATGGGACATTGTAATAGCATGATAGCTAATTTAAATGGAAGGGCTACCAAGTAACCATGCACAAAGGACATGTAATAGCTTCACAGGTCCATAGTGGGGTACTATGCAGTCTGGCAAGTCCATGTGTAAGCACAACTACAGTGTTCACACTAGTGGCACCTCTCTAGGGTAGTGTCCTGTGAACAGCAGAGCCATGTGTCACCTGTACCTCTGCACAGTACAACCACTGCAGTGATCCCAGGCCTACTTGTGTCTCCCAACCACCAAGGGAGGTATCACATGAACAGTGCTACTGAGTGTCCCTGCGTGATGTACATAGGACTTATGTTCCAAAGCATGGTGAGTGTCCGGTTTGGGAATGTAACCCTCAAGCACATCCCACTCATTGTGGCGTGTGTGCACATATCCATGAGCATGTTGCTCACAGTGGCTTCTGCTTATGTCGCGTATGAGGAGTATATCCATTAATAATGTTGTGGACATGGGCCCTGTCTGATCAGCAGAGGTCACCCCTGAGTATGTAGTATGCAAATGTGTACAGATGTGGTGTCCGTAGTGCATCCGCATACTTAAACTGTCGGAGCTCAGTAAACGTCATGGCGTGTTAATGTTGTGGTATGTAAAGCTGTAGCTGTTGTGTAAGGTACACCCTAAATGGGGTGGTGTACCCTTGAATGTGTGTAGATGTCTTGCGTTTGGAGGTACAATGGGTGCCTATGTACCAGCTACACACCCAGTACAGATAGGTGTGGCCACGTAGAAGGATATCCACGCCACAGTGGCAATACGTTAACCACAGGAGTGGGTGCGACATATGTGTGTACTGCAAACATGTACAATGTGATATGTATGTAGGGGACTACCACCCATGTGATAGTCAGTGGGTGAATGGTGTAATGCAAAGGTGATGTTCATGCACCTTGTGTCATGCAGCTTGATGCCATGATAGTGATATCATGTATCTGTCACAGCGACACCTGTATGGATGGAGTCAGTATCAGCTGGTGGAGCACTCATGGCACTTTGTTTGCAGGGGTTTGAAAGCTAGGCAGGGAAAGTCCCCTGTGCTAGCCTGTACCACAGGGAAGCATATACTGAACATGAGGGACCCTATGACTGAGGTCTGTGGTATGCCAAATGTACCTGACATGTAGTAGGTACTATGGTATGCTGGCCTCACTGTGTGTGTCCTGTCCATGAGCCACACTGCATAACATCCTGAGACACAGGGTATGATGTGCAGGTGGATGTGTATGTTGTCAATACCAGAATGGAGAATGGTGCTGAAAGGCAATGAGAGGACAATGTAGGATGTGTGGACTCCCGTACCATCAGTAACTGCCCTGGTAACTGTATGAAAGGAGTCCACCATGTGTAGGGGCCATGCCCTGGCCCTAACAAGCCCAACCCGGGTGGCAGCAAAGGACGGGAGCCCAACAATGTCTCTGTGAATGATGTCCTTGATGATGTGCCCCATAGCCATGCAGAACAGTCCAGTCAGGTGTGTAGGACTATAGTCTCACTCGTGCATTGTGGTGCCATTCAGGGGCTACAATGTCTGAAATAAGGCTATTACTGAATATGGTGGCCTAGTGGGGAGACATGTCATTCAGAGGTTGGTGGACATCACAGCCTGGGACGTTGGAAGGTGACATGGGGCCAGTGTCCCAGGACATATAGAGTGCAGATCAGTACTGTGTAGGTGTGACCACAGGGACACCACAATGTTTCTGTATGGATTGTGGCCCTGTAGTGAGTGAGAGGGTGTAATGTTAGCATAGAATCCATCCTCCAGCATGTTGCCAACATCACCTGGGTCTGTAATGTTCCTGAGTGACTGTTGTATGTGACAGCAGATGTGGGTGTTGCCATCGACTACTGACATACCATCATAATGCCTGGTGGTACACCCCGGAATGTGTCACAGTCATGTTTACGTAGCTAGTCTTGGAGTATGTGATGAGGGACCCTGTGGCCCTACCACGGCTGACCAGTGAGCCACCCCACCCATGGGAATGTACACCACTGTGCAACAGCCTACACCTGTTGTTGTACATCATATGTCCATGGAACATGACCACCAGAGTGGCGTCTATTATCTGGTGTGTACCATCAAGGCTCTGTGTGGAATAGCATAATCCATGCAGTTGTGTACATGCTAATGAAGTGCACTGGGGTATGTGTCAGCATTTGTATGTGCATTGTCCATCTGCACGGGTGTCATGACATTAACAACCGCTGTCAGCAGACATCTGTAGTAGGTGTTGTAGTACTCATGTACTGTGTATGCTGTGATGGGTGTGGTGCCAGGATGTGGCTAACAAGGTTGATTAGCATATGTTCGGAATCCACCAATGAGGGGATAACCCCAGGTGTGTAACACCAGTCACATGGTGGTAGTGTTCATGTCAAGGTTAATGTAGGTCTTGGAGGTGGTGTGTATGGGTTGATCCAGCAGAGCGGAGGTTATGACTCATGGATGTGTCGGTACATGAGTGGCTATCCCAGTCAAGTATGGGGTAGTGTCAGTCACACATCAGTAGTAGCTGTCTGAGGCCCACTGTCCAGTATACCAACAAATAAGGTATGTTAACCGTGGGGTATGATGTTGACTCTGTAGCTTGTTACAATGTGTATAGCAGTCCCGGACACAGTTAGTTGCACATGGAGCACCTCTGATACATTGCGCTAAGTAACTAGCCAGGATGTGTGCACAACATAGTGGGATATGGGAACCCCTCAGCTGTGGGTGTGCCCGTCCAGGTATGTGCCTGAAAGGTATGGTCCGTCTATAACCTGTCATTGCAGGTGTGGTCTGCAGAGCCTAGAGGCAGGTCCCAGTCACTGCAGAGATGTTTGAGTGGTGCATTATAAGGTGTGCCTTGCCTGCGTGCATCACAGAGGAAGATGCAAGCATTGTGTCACATGACCGCATGTCGTGCTTGCCAGTTCCTGTTCTGCCGGTGACAGTTATTGGAAACTGTGCAAGACAGGCAGTATAGAAGCAGCAAGAGCCTTACATGTGAGCTGTACTCCCAGGACTGACAGGTGCAAGTTATCTGTGCCACAGCATTGTGTTTGACCAGGTCAGTCAAAGCGGACAGATACCACATGCCTGTGGAATGACAATAGGAGCATAGGCAACTGTTGAAGTGACACAGTCGGTCATTGTATAGTGGTATCGTGTCCGGACGAATGCAAAATGCTCCCCAGGGCTTGGCCCACACCCTCAGGGCTATAAGACTGGTGAGCTATTGCATGTCCCTGCACACGTAGTCTGTGAAGTGGCATCACAGGGCAGTCACACTAACATGGAGAATGACAGTCACATCGTACCTGGTGAGGTGTGGCATGGGTGCATAGGTTATGTTGCAGAAGCAGTTACCCGACAGCAAGATGTAAGTGACTATCGCCTTGTGTAGCCTGCTGTGTGGAACTGCAGTGTGACTCCCTACAGAGTCACCTATGACTGGTGTGTTGTGAATGTTATAACTCCCTATTGGCTGTATGTGATGGGCACACATGAGTCTGTGGGCTATAAGTTGGTGATGTTGTCATCCATGATGGGGGCTACCTCTGGTGCCTACACTGAGTATGGAGACGTACTGCTCGAGTTGTCCTCGTAGGTGTGGCCAGTGGTGTAGATCATGTGAGACTATGTGATGGGTGGGGTGTGTTGCGAATGTTACACATCCCCAAATGACTGTCAGGTGCAGTCAGGGTTGGTGACAGCATTACCCCCAGCCATAGCTGTCAACCTCCTGTCCCCAAAATGAGGAACATTAGCCCTCATAATGTGTGACAAATGGGCAAAATGTGGAACACTTAAAACTAGCTTACTAACAGCTTCAACTAGGAAGGGCATATGATGGCTAAAATAGGCTGGTTTTACGTATAAAAAAGATATTCTAATGAATTAATATGATTCCCATCTATTTAGCCATGGCTAGCAGGTAAACAATTTCCAACAATGAATGTGTGACATACCCTTTCAGTGTGGAACCTTGAGGAACATGCACCATTTAAGACCCCAAATGAGGTACATTCCTCGTAATGAGGTACACTTGAGAGCTATGCCCCCAGCACGGCTGCAGAAGTGCATCCCCCACAGTCTGTAGTGTCATATGTTGGGAGGTGAGCATTGAATATGTACATGAGACAATTGCTCTATTGCCACAAGTACAACATACCCCTCATATAGACAGGCAGTAGCACTGGTACGTGACAGTTGGACATGCCTGTATATACAACCATGTCCCACAGGATATGTGCGTTACGTGTGTACAACAGCTGTTGTACCATAAGCAAGCTGGGAAGTGTAGGACAGCCAGTGTACCTGTGGGAAATGGTGTGGAATGGGTGCTACAGTAATCAGTAGCTCATGACATGCTCACAAGTTCTGAACAAGTGCCTAGCATGACCATACAATACAGATAGGGTGTTGGATAATATCAACCCACAAGTGGTGATGACAGTCATTTTGGGTGGCACCGCACTATAACCCTGCTGAGTATGGTGTGCATGTCCAGGAACCATTATCATTGTAGATGTTAGCAGTACAGATGTACAAGACAGCACGGATGTTTGATACTTTTGTGTGTCACAGGAGTGTTCCACCAGTGGCCTGTTGACAGACTCACAACTACAAAAGATGCAGGAGTGACATGTGCACATCACACCAGTGCCAGCTACAGTAGAAAATGCTTAATGTGTTGTACCCCACCCTCATTGTAGCCCATACCACACAGACAAATGTTAGGCATCTGTGTATGTAAGGCTGTGAATGGCCATGACCTATCAGTATAGCTGTGTCAGTGTTGTGAACAACATACAGAATAGGCTGTGTGGGTGAGGTGTGTGACATATGTGCACAGTCTGATGGATGATACCAGCATTGTCACCGCTAGGTGAACATCCCTGTACCGCATAAACTACTACCTAGGCTGTGGTCAACATTATGGACACTGTGTAAGGGATGGTGCTGTGCAGTACACCCCCCGACTTGGTGACATCTCCAGGCCCCTTAGGTAGTCATATGAGGTACCCATGTCATGTCAGGGTGCCATCCATGAGCACGGAGATCACTGGACAGGCATATACAGCACTGTGGTGACCAATATTGGATCACATACCACCTTTAAGGGGTAATGGCTATGCATGGATGTGCGATACCAGCCTTCACAATCCTCACCCCCACTATGCAGCATGCTGTCTACCTTGCAGAAAGACATTTGCTACACCATGATGATGGGCATGCTACATGTCCACATCCTGATCTATAAGACATATGTCATGGACAGCCACCGTCCTAATACTAGGATCGCCACAGGCTGGACAGATCCCTGTGACATATATGTGACATACTCCCGCCATACCATGCAACCCTGTCCATCAAAGCTGCACATGTCATCCTAGTCATACATGGTGTGATGGCCGCATGGTAGATGTACTATCAACTGACTGGATCAGTAATGTGGCACTGATGCACCTTGCGGTGGCATAATGGCTGTCTGTTACAGCTTGGAAACCATGGTCGCACATGCTATGGTTGATAACCATCCCTGCGAATGTCGTCTGACTAGCCATTGTCCCATGTCCATCACATGTGCAATACAGGTGATCCGTGGCAGGATGCTGAACAATTGTACAGTGCTGTGTAGATGTATATGGCAAAACACATGCATGTACAGGTGTCCATGCGTATATGTGCATTGTCACTGCTCAAGTCCATTACGGCTGTGTCTGTGTTGATATGTGACATATACACAGCATCCAGGTCAACAGCATTACCGTGGACACATCCAGGCATGTGCAGATAGGTAAGAACACAAGTGCAGGCAAATAGACATGCCCACAGCAAGACAGCATTTACATGGAGTATGAACACTGTAATGAGGTGACACACATATATGGTGATGATATCCAATGCATAATGGGTGTGACATGTGTGTGACACAGTGTCATGATGCTTTGCAAAGATAACTGTGCAGATGTAGTAGATGTCATAGAAATGTATGTGCAGCAGTATCTCTGTACATCTCTGAAACTGTGACCTGTCACCATCATTATGTCTTACAGATAATGCCCCGTACACGCCTCCCAGCATACAGCCGCCAGGAGGATGATGTCCTCATTCCACAGCTCCATGACAACTTTGACTTGTTGTTCAGCCATGTGCCACAGCATGCCCAGCAGTGGGATGACCTGTGGCAGGATCTACGCAGGAGGGTGAACGATGTGGGTGGCCATAACCGCACCTACCAGCAGGTGCGCAGACACTGCACGGACTTGATACGACATGGAAAACAGCATGCCACTGCAATCGCCAGGGAACAAGGTGGAACAGGTGGTGGGCCACCAATCCAGCCCCCACTCACACACACCGAGGAGCTACTGGCCAGTCTGGGGACACCCAGGGAACAGCATCCACAAACACTAGCTGCCATCGTGGAGGTGGGTGTCTCCCAACCAATGAGCCTGGAGTTGCATGGTAAGTCAGTACTGCACATATGGCTATTATATCCCATTTAGTTGCATGTGTCACTGTACATTATGTAAAGTAACAACATATGCAAGGTATGTGGACACACATGCTGCATACTACAGTATGCTACCCTGTGTATGCACACATGTGCATACTATATGCTATTAGACAGGCGAATGTGTTAACATGCACAGTGCACCCTGTGGCTGTCATACAGTCATGGATAATGTTCATACTGCTGTGTCACCCCTATACAGGTACCTCTGGCATGCCGCACAGACATGAGTCCATTGCAGGTAAGACTGTCATCAGTATCAGGTATGTTAAAGCATAGATCTATTTGCCATGTGGCCAGTTAACACTTGCACACTTGATGTTCATTCCAGTCACGATATACAGTTCGCAGAACCCATCATTTACACAGGCCACCCATATGCAATATATACAAATGAAATGATACACCAACCTGAAACCACAGTATTTGTCATTGCTACATGTGTGGTCAGTTGTGCATACAACGGTGGAGGTCTACAATGGAGGCATATGTAGTATGCATTGGAACAACATGTGTGGTATGCAAACAGTACCACACAGTGAGCTGTGATATGGGCAGCCCACAGTTGTCACCATTGTGTTGTATGCCCCTGCATTGGGTGCACACATTGTGATGTGCCATCTGACATGTCCCAGACATGTAGTGTTCTGGCTGCAATATTGTCACACTATCCCATGACCCATACCCCACATGCCAAACATACAACCCGTTGTCTGCATAGCCCTGTGGATGGTGACATATCTGACATCTATGGGTGTATGTCATATGGGACAACACAGACATGTGAGATAGATGGCCATCACACACATTTGGCCAACACATGTGCACGCATGGCCATGGGGGATGGCCAGAGACACGTAGCCACACAATAGATGTGATGTGTATACACCCTGTTGCACGTTGTCCACACATGGTCCACTTATAGCCTTAGTTGACTGATTATACAGTTGATGTGGTACACTGGACATCCTAACAGCCTGTGCACAGCTAGTGGAGGTGTCACTGAAGTCTACCATATAAGATCGGTTGAACATCATGACTGTGTCATAGCATGACAGTAGTCACCTGTACAGCTTCCACAGACATTGACACCACATCAGGCCACAGATACTGTACATTTCCCTTGCTGCTGTAGGACATCACCGTTAGCTGTGCACCTTGTGTGTGTGTGTGGTACATCAATGTCAGGTGGAAAATGGTGAATTGACATGTCCGCTATGTGTGGACATGGTTGCCAGGCAGCTAAGACCCTGTAGTTGTTGTGCAGGGGTGTCAGCTGTAGGTCTTCCAGTGATCTGTCACTTGACACAGCATGGTTTGGTGTGTATACACCTCAGCATCGTGGGTCATAATCCACAGTTATGTCATGGGTATGCATGCAGTTATGGCTATGCAATGTGTACATATTATGCATTGTACAGCAATACAGATGCCTCAAGATGCCATGCAATGGCACAGTGTCTGTACTTCACACTGTATAGCAATGTAGACGGCTCACACTACCCTTCCATGCTCATGCACATTTGCTAAACATGCATTCTATCTGTAGGGCATACAGACAACACCGCAATGTGATGCCCATTACGATGCTGTACATGTGTCAGGACAGCATTGTGTCAGACATGTATGCATGTTAATGCACACATCAGCAGAGTACATGTCAAGGTCACATCAGCCATGTGTACTGTTATCCTGTTCTGGTCCACATGGTGTATCACGGGGATGCATGCATACTACCATGATTGTGTGAACTGCATGGCTACTGATATGACACCTGCTTGCTGTAGTGTGCACCCCAGGGAGGTATGCTTACTAACACTATTAATGTCTGAGCTGCATGCCCTCTGCTGTACCACAGGCATGCTGCATGCCATGTGTCAAATCACATGCATGGTGTGTCTGTGTGTGTGTCTGTGTGTGTGTGTCTGTGTGTGTGTGCGCCTATTGTAATTTAGAGCCTTTCTTTGCATTCGCAGGTGATGTAGGTGCGTTACCCTCCTGCGGTCAATCTGATTTTAGTGTCCCCACATATACTAGCAGTGCTGAGCATATGCATGAGGTACAGGCAGGGTTGTCAGGGGCTGAATCTGTGCCAACGGTTGCCATCCCAGCTATGTCCCCCTCTTCCCCGCACACAGTTCTGCTGCCAACACATACCGCATCACCAGTGGCCATAGAGGAAGGACAGTCATTGTCTTTTAGCATGGAACAGGAACATGTGGTGGCTACAGAAGGTGTGTCTACACACCATGTTGTCAGTGTAATGACTGCAGATGTGCCACACAGGCATCTGGCCAGTGCTGCTCGTAAGAGGACCTCTGGCAGACATGCACCTGCAGGACAGAGCGCAGCAGCTGGTATCACCAGACGCATGCTCCAGACTGTAGTGGTGGCACAAGCACGTGCTGAACAGTAGATCAGAGAAGGGCAGAGGCTGCAGAGGGCTGCTATCCGTACCCTAAATGACAACATCCAGGCTTTGGCAAATGCTCAACAGCAGATTGCTGATGTTCTGGACTGGCGATTGGGTGACATGGTTGGAATCCTCGACCGTGGCATGGCAATCCGCAAGTGTGAGCTGTCTGTGCTGGAACATCTGGTAGGAGTGAGGCGTAGGCCACGTGGACGTAGGCCAGCCACACCACCAAGTGCAGGTCAACGTGAGCATGCCACCTCACTTGCCCACTCCCATAGTGCCAGTAGCAGTAGCAGTGCAGCTGGTGCTGCGCTGTCCACACCAGGACACAGCAGGCCATGTGGACGTGGCCCTGGACATTCCCAGCGGGGACACGGTTCCAGTGGACATGTGTCATCGGATGGTAGCCAATCTGTACCTCTGCCTGGTAGTGCCCGTGCATCCCCTGGAAGGCACAGGTCACGTGGCCATGGCCAGACACAGTGAGCTGTACAACCTGGTCTGTACAAACTGGAGCTGTCAATAATACCCCATGTAGGCCTCACAAAAGGCAGAACTGTGAGCACACATACACGCACACAGCAAAGACATCTGTAGGGCACAACAAAAACCACATGCATACTGAACAGACATGTCCAATCATATCACTGGCCCTTACCCACACACATGATGTCATCCATTGGTGCAGCCTATGCCCCTGGCAAACATTATCACCCTGTGCATATGATGAAGCCTGTGCCGCATCCCTGTCATTCACACCATCGGTGCAGGGACATGCTTAAATGGTCTGATGCACAGGGTGAACAGAATAGTGAAAAGTGCATTCTACATTAGTTGTGTAAGAATAGTGAGAGAAGTGTATATTACAATAGTTGTGTGAGAATAGTGAGAGGCGTGTGTATTACATTAGTTGTGTACTGTTGACACGCACCAGACATACCATGTAGTACAGGTTTAGCATGCATTGTTATATGTTCACAGTATGTGTCATAGTAACAACAGTAACAGCATGTTGGTAATGATGCCCTGGTTTCCTCCTTATGGTCTACTTGCATGTGCCTACAGGTAGCACTGTTTGCAGTCTCCCATGTGTAACTGTGGAGTACTCACAGGGACATATGGCAATATTAGCATGCTATACGTAACCTCAGCCTGACTGTCAGAAAGTCTAACATACCACAGATGTCCACACATATACTGATCCAGAAGCATGTGGGCAGTTTAATAGGCTACAGTGGCTAGAGACGTGACATCCATACCAGGTCACATCACAGGTATGTTGACATGGTGCACGGGTTGTACGCAGCAGTCTGGCCAATGATAATGTTAGAGGCTACTTGATAGCATGAGGCCTCACTGTGTAGCAGTAATACCCTGTCACATTACAGGAACATGCTCACACTAATGGGGTCAACAACACTATAATGCACACCCCATAGTGTTGGGGTGAGGACCCTTGCCTATGTGGTCATCACCCTCACAGTACTGTGCACCCACACAATGCAACACAGAGAAAGAACATGTACAGGTAGCCAGTGCAGCTGAGACCGATGGCATCAACAGGGTAGTGGTCTGCATGACCATGAGGGGTTAGAGATCCTGTGTGTTCTGTATGGTAACATACACCCACACTCCATGCACCAGACAGCCATACATACCTACATACACACACACACACACACACACACACACACACACACACACACACTGTGGAGACCACAAATGTCGTACACATTTGGATAGCTGATGTGTGTGATACACACACCACACCTGCCTACGTCATGCTTTCCACACTGCAGTATGTACAGATCTGTACAACAGTGTACAGGGGTGTGTGACAAGTGGGTTGTAATCCACACCATATGTGGCATATATGGTCACACAAGCAAACACACATGGCTGTACTGTGAATGATACACCTGCTATATAATGATACGTCTGACAGACATGCAGCAGTATTGTCCGCATTATGTGTACCAACGCTACCTTCGGCAATTGTGCTGCTATATGCACACGGGAGGATGTAAGTGTTACAGGTGTCAAGTGATGTACTGTCGGTAACATCTGACCGCTGTGTAGGTGTTATGTCTCCACCGTCATGTAACGGTAACATAGTGTACTGTTTGCACATCTCATGGTTGGATGGTGTGTGACACACCTGTGAGCCATCCCTGGCAAACATCCATCTACACAGGTGCATCACCACTTTATGTACACACATACAACCATACCTGCTGTACATCCTACCGTACCGTCAGTATGTCACCATATACAGGTGTCAATGATGGGGTGGCATTGCAACTGCATGTTGTAGTTAGGCACAGATGAGTTACTTATATCAGCTACTGTACATGCATGGTAGCTGCATGCACACTACAGATTGTACATGTGTGTTGGTCTTACATGCCTGTCATGTCACCATGTTTGAATGTATTGCAATTGGTGGACATGTGTGTTGACATACATAACACATGGACTGTTGTATGATATGATGGGTATCATGGGTAACTAGTACAGAGGGAATGTGTCCTTGGTCAACATTGCTACCTCATGTACTGTTAGCATTCAACAGCCATGGACCCACCTTCCATTTGTGTGCGTATGATTGCTGTAGCCACTTGTCTGCACAGAGGACAGCAAAAGCTATGCTATGTACATATGTGTTGTGTGTGTGGTCCATGCACATATCCACTGCAATTGCATGTATGACATAGCCAAACATGTGTGTTCATTGGTGTACAGCGACAGTCATCTGTCACAGCTGTGTAAGTCCCAGGGCCCCTGGTATGTGTAGAGTCGACCTGGTTATGTACAGTGGTATCATTGCAATGCATAACACATGATGGAACCCTGTCGGTACATGGGTAGTCTGCACAGTTGCTGAAGACCTATGTACAGTCCACTGGTCATGAGTCACACGGTGTTGTGCGAATGTATAGCTGTGTATTGCTGGTCCAATGACATGGCGATGTGTGACGGCTACATTGTAGATTGTGGTGTGTACCTCCGTGATCTGCACCTGGGACATCTGTGATAGCTCCTGAGTGTGTACTGGTCAATACATGTGAGTGGCCTTCATGTACATGGGGACAGTAATACCATACTGTGCCCTTCTGTGTTTAGAATCCGTGTGCATGCAAGACGGCCCTTTGCAACTGCTAAGTATGTGAGCATGCCCAGTATGCCGTTGTGTAGATGGACACACAGTACATTCCACACTGCGCCCTTCCGTGATTAGACTCCGTGTGCATGCAAGATGGCCCTTTCCAACTGCTAAGTGTGTGAGCATGCCCAGTATGCCGTTGTGTAGATGGACACACAGTACATTTCACACTGCGCCCTTCCGTGATTAGAACCCATGTGCATGCAAGATGGCCCTTTGCAACTGCTAAGTGTGTGAGCATGCCCAGTACGCCGTTGTGTAGATGGACAGTAAATTCCAAACTGCGACCTTCCGTGATTAGAATCCATGTGCATGCAAGACGGCCCTTTGCAACTGCTAAGTGTGTGAGCATGCCCAGTACGCCGTTGTGTAGATGGACACACAGTACATTCCAAACTGCGCCCTTCCGTGATTAGAATCCGTGTGCATGCAAGACGGCCCTTTGCAACTGCTAAGTGTGTGAGCATGCCCAGCACGCCGTTGTGTAGATGGACACACAGTACATTCCAAACAGACGTGTGATACTATGCGTGTGGGCATGGCCATTGACATCCTGTATAGCCATGGTGGTCATCCAGGCAACAGATATCCATTTTCAATGTCACGATGGATGCCTACATTGAACACACTTGTTGCTGTCTCGAAGGGTGTACTGTCTGTGGCGCATCCCGTATCTATTTAGTGTTGTAGTGCTCTGTAGATATGTAGTTGCCCCGATGACAGCACTGCCGTGTGTTTGTCTACGTCTACCTTGGGACAGTAATATGCTTTCAGACTGCTCACTCTCTAAACATTCCCTATCGGCATCTTTGCCTTTGCGGATGATGTCACCCACCTAGAAGTATGCCTCTGGGAGTGCTGTGTTCAGTAATCTCGGTAGCACGTTCTGTAAATGCGTAATGCTGTAGTGTGATAAGGTAGTTAGGTGTATATTCAACTCCCAGCCCTGCCAAGTGTGTGTGTGTGTGTGTGTGTGTGTGTGTGTGTGTGTGTGTGTGTGTGTGTGTGTGTTTCCAGCTGCCTGGGGACACAGTCATGCTTTTAGATGCCTCACAAAACATACATTCCCTATCGGCATCTTTGCCTTTGCGGATGATGTCACCCACCTAGAAGTATGCCTCTGGGAGTGCTGTGTTCAGTAATCTCGGTAGCGTTCTGTAAATGCGTAATGCTGTAGTGTGATAAGGTAGTTAGGTGTATGTTCAACTCCCAGTCCTGCCAAGTGTGTGTGTGTGTGTGTGTGTGTGTGTGTTTCCAGCTGCCTGGGGACACAGTAATGCTTTTAGATGCCTCACAACACATACATTCCCTATCGGCGTCTTTGCCTTTGCGGATGATGTCACCCATCTAGAAGTATGCCTCTGGGAGTGCTGTGTTCAGTAATCTCGGTAGCGCGTTCTGTAAATGCGTAATGCTGTAGTGTGATAAGGTAGTTAGGTGTATGTTCAACTCCCAGTCCTGCCAAGTGTGTGTGTGTGTGTGTGTGTGTGTATTTCCAGCTGCCTGGGGACACAGAAATGCTTTTAGATGCCTCACAACACATATATTCCCTATCGGCGTCTTTGCCTTTGCGGATGATGTCACCCACCTAGAAGTATGCCTCTGGGAGTGCTGTGTTCAGTAATCTCGGTAGCGAGTTCTGTAAATGCGTAATGCTGTAGTGTGATAAGGTAGTTAGGTGTATGTTCAACTCCCAGTCCTGCCATGTGTGTGTGTGTGTGTGTGTGTGTGTGTGTGTGTGTGTGTGTGTGTGTGTGTGTGTGTTTCCAGCTGCCTGGGGACACAGTAATGCTTTTAGATGCCTCACAACACATACATTCCCTATCGGCGTCTTTGCCTTTGCGGATGATGTCACCCACCTATAAGTATGCCTCTGGGAGTTCTGTGTTCAGTAATCTCGGTAACGCATTCTGTAATTGCGTAATGCTGTAGTGTGATAAGGTAGTTAGGTATATGTTCAACTCCCAGCCCTGCCAAGTGTGTGTGTGTGTGTGTGTGTGTGTGTGTGTGTGTGTGTGTATATATATATATATATATATATATATATATATATATATATATATATATATATATATTTGTAATATGTTTGTGGATATTAGCACTATTGAATGTGCTGCATTATCTGTACATGATCACCTTGGATGTATCTGAATGTGCTATGGCTCTGTGATAGTGCACATACTGTGTGCTGTAGTGATCCTGGGTTATAGTTGTGTAGTGACCAGTTATTTTGTTGCTGGGTATTGCAAGGGACATTGAAAACAATGATAGTACAGCACCTTTAAACGGTCATGTGCACATATCAGCTGCAGTCAGCAGTGGTTATTACTTTGGAGGATGAGTATGGCTCATATAACTATGTATTAAATGACAATACTATGCAAATCAGGTTAACATTACTGACACCCGTTTATCCACAGGTTGTGATACAGATCCCAAGAATGTATGTGTACACATTGCCAGGTGCAGGACTGGAATATGGTTGAATGCATGGAGGGGTGCCCATGGCCAGAAATGGCGATCTGTACAGCCTGGCAGGTACAGTCTGTGACTACCCACAACCTCCAGTATATGGCTGACACATGCTGAAACAGTGTACATGCAGAGACACACATAAAACAAACAGCTAGGGAGAACACATACACACACACATTGCATCAACATTGGGCCATGCAAAACCTGTTGTCCCTCACACACACACAACTGCATACATGTTGATTGGATGGTTCAATGACAGGCTCTGGAAAAGAAACTACATACCCTGTGCATATGATGACACCTGTGCCACCTCTTGTAATGTGTAACATTGATGCAGGTACAGACTAACATGGTGCTGATGCACAGGGTGGCTTCATAGCACAGTAATAATATTACAATGTTGTTAACACAAAGTGTGATTTCCTTCTGGGTGTACGTAAGCAGGCATGATACATTACAGCTATGATCATCAATGTAGTATAGTGTACAGCACTGTTAATTCTGAAGATGTATTATCCATCCATGTGCCATTTGACTGACGTGTGTAGTATTGGCAGCATGTGTTTCAGAGTGTGCAGTACGTGTGTGATGTGTGTAGTACAGATTTTCATGTATTTATATGTGAACATGGTGAAGGTGCACTGTCTGCATGTACATGTATAGTGGACACATTGGAATGGTGACATGCCCTGTATTGCACGCTGTTAACACTGCATTGTCTCTACTGGTGGCCAGTATGCATTATACTACACATATTGTTGTACTTGTCTACACATGTGTGATTGCTATGGTTTTACACAGTGCTGTGGGTAATACTGTTACTATCTGTGATTGTTTTGCATTATGGTAGTAGACACGACCTCAACAGTCTGAATAACTAATTGTTATATGATATCTTCACAACTGACCCACACATGTAGGACACACAGTAGCATGTGGATCCTACATGTACTATACTATACCAGTACACACTGGTATTGACCTCCACACATTGCTGGGACCATTACTGTTTGACATATAGCCATGTTAGTTACAAGCAAAGACAATAGGGATATTCCTGTCCACATCTGGGAATTCATACTGTGGCCTAGAATGCATTCTGCACATGACAGTTATTCTACACAAGGGTATCATACAGACAGATACGTGTTATCCAACCCATGCTGTAAACCTATAAGGCTATAAAGAGTCAGTTATCCACATTTACTACACATACTTTACCAACAGTAACACATAGGTATTACACCCCAATATGTATAATGGGTAACAATGTGTACATATAGATAACTGCTATGTCATTTGTCATTTGATATTTGCATTTACAATGGTATTTTGAAGTATATCACTGTATCACATAAGCAATGGAAGTTCTGCATGCATATCCTCCAAGGTGGTTGTACAACTATGATGAATGTCCATTATTGACATACTTTGCTGTGTTTGAACTGTTCTGCAGTAATACACATACATGAACAGTCACTCACACTATGTATATAAACTGTCATGTGTGTGTGTGTGACACAGATGACCTAGGCCACAGACAATTCTGGTACATGTAGTTGACAAGTGCTTTAAAGCTCCACCAGATGTGTCCAGGCACCAGAACTGTGACTTGAGTGACACAAACACATGCTAGAGTATAGTTTCTGTTTGTGTGTGTGCCTCATTATGGCATTCCTGTTCATGTGTGTGTGCATTTCTGATGTGTGTTATCTGCCACAGTTGAACTGCACATCCAACATCCCCCACTAGGTGACCATGAGGGTTGTCCCCATTGCCAAATGTTTTGTACAGCTGCGTCAGATGCCACATATCGGAAGCATTGCAGCTTCCAGGGCATCCAGCACACACATTCATTATTATGGGCTGGCCATCACACACAAACTGCCACTTCATGGAGGGGAAGCCCTTTTGGATGATGTAGGCCCTACCACACTCACTGGCCGCAGATATGTTACTAATTCGAATAAAACATCGTTTGACAATGACATAGGTGAAACTATTAAAAGTAAAATATACAGTATGGGTAACCACTTAATACAAATACAAAATATTAAGATGGATAAAGCTTATCTTACTCAATGTATTAAATCTAGGATTGTGCCTAAGGGTATTAGATTTTTCAAACTCCCTATGGGAGTTGAGTACAAGGAAACCATTATCACTGAATTCAACAGTTTGTTTGATGAATTCGGCTTTATGTACATGAAATTGTTACTAAAATGTTACGATGACAAATTAAATGCTTTAGTGGAAGAAGTGGAGAAAGCAAATGAAATGATTTTAAGGGATCCCTCTTTTGAGCAATGGAGTGAGTTATATCACAAACAATTTCATCAGGCGGATATTGCTGTAGAGCACACTCATTATAGGAAAAGCAAGAAGTTGGAACGTGACATTGAGTCATACAAAACCTTCAGAGTTTATATTTGGCCCCATGATAGGAAGACTAGATTGGAAGAAGGAAATGTCCAATTTAGGGGTAGAAGGGAGATGAACAGACAGGAGAATTTTCAGGGGGGAAGATATCATCTGAATTATGGGAAAATGCATCACCAGAATTTCAGGAAGTTCAATCACGATTGATTTTGGGCAATGTGAGTGATACTGATACTGATGGTTGTGGTGCTGACACGAACATGCCCTCCCCATCTATTGTTACCACCAGGGATATCACCGAGGATATTCCAGAACTGACTGTGTCAACCCCGCTAGGTGATGGTTTTCCCATCATCAAAAACTTTGAAGGCTTCAAAGTTTTCAATTATACAGATCTAGTTGTTGAGGATGACTTATGTTCCCTTTTGAGCAAAGGTATGAAATTTGTACCTTCACAGAAATTCAATATAGTTGACCACATCAAAGAGATCAAACTTTTTAGCAGGAGGTTGAATTTGGCATTATTATTTGATGATCACAATGAAGGTAGTGGTACTTATGAATCTGTGGAATTAAAGAGAAGAAGTACTTTTGTTCCTAGTGGCAACACACAGGTCAATGTGTTTGACAAAATGGTATGTAAGGACATCTATTATTTAAATAAAGATATCAGTAGAGAGCAAAGAAACTATAAAGACTCTCTCGGAGACAACATTACCAAGCAAGAAAGAGCTATGTTGAACAAGATCAGATGCAACCGAGATGTGAGAATAATGAAGCCTGACAAAGGTGGGGGGGTTGTCATTTATTCCAGTCTAGCTTACAAAGCAGAGATATACCACCTCTTACATCACTCGGGGAACTATGAGTTAGTTTCCATCAATCAGATTAATATAGGCTTCAAAAGAATTGATTTGACTTTGGAAGAGTATTTAATTGATCATCGTATTACTGAGGACATATACAACTTTTTGAAAGTGGACCATCCGGTGATGGCTCGTATAGTGGGGATACCAAAGATCCACAAATCTCTCAGTAAGCCACCTTTTAGACCCATCATATCGGGATCCAGTTCCAAGACTTACAACCTTGGGGTTGCCATCGACAGATGGACCAAATCTGTTTCTCAAAATGTTCCTTTTATTATCAAGGACTCTTGGGACTTTTTATCCAAACTCACCCCTGAGATATGGACTGAAGATTGTACACTACTTACCATTGATGTGTGTGATTTATTTTCGAGCATACCTAAGGATGAAGGATTAGAAAGGTTTGCGAACAGTTTGAGAAGCTTTTCGAACATGTCATGGGACAAAATCAACTTAATCATTGACATGATGGGTTTGGTTTTGGACCACAACTATCTTTCATTCGAAGGAGAATTCTTCAGGCAAAACAAGGGGGTTGCTATGGGGGCATCTTGTGCCCCCATTTTTGCAAATCTGGTGATGTCCGATTGGGAAAATGAATTTATTTCCTCCTGTCAATTCTCGACGTTCATCTCCTTCTACGTGAGATTTTTGGATGATATTTTCATTTTGTGGAATGGTCCAAAGGAGAAGATTGTGGAATTCCTTGAATATATTAATGGTACCACTCATTTTCTCAAGTTTACACACAATATGAGTAACCAAGGTATAGCCTACCTAGATGTTTTTATTGAATTAACTGACAAGGGTTTCACTTCCAAGATTCACCGTAAAAGTACTTTCTCTAATGATTACTTGTTTTATGGCAGTGAGCACCCACCCCATATTTTCAAAAACATTATTAAGGGGCAAGGAATTAGATGTGCTCGGATGTCATCAACAAGAGAAATAATGGCAACAGAAATGGGCCTTGTCAAACAATTATTTGGAAAAAGAGGGTACCCCACTGGTATGATCAATCATGTGATTGACTATGTGGAATCCCAATGGGGGCTCAAATATAAACCCTTACTGGGTCACAATAAGGAAATTATGGAGTCAACTACACATACGAATAGGTATACTGGTAGAGTATGTGTTTTAACATATACCCCATATAGTGTTAGAATTCTGGATATTCTTAACAAATATTGGGATATTATTACTGTCGTTGATTCCAACAGGAAGATTGTGGGGGTTAAGCCTAGAATTGTTTATAAGACTGGTCCCAACATTAAAAGGTTATTGGAATGTACAAGGCCAATGAAGGGGACTACAAAGAAAGAAAGCATTTTTACTAGTAAATGTGGACGATGCAACCAATGCAAGTATATTAACACCAGCAGTAAAATAGTATTAGGTGATATTAACCACACTTCGATTAAAAGTATTGGTGGTAATTGCTGTACAAAGCGTGTTGTCTATTTAGCTCTATGCAAAATCTGTTCGGCCTATTATATAGGCAAAACAGAAAGGGAACTCAGGAAGCGTGTGTACGAACATTACTATAAAATTCAAAAGAAGGATTGTAAAAATGCATTATGTAGACACATCAAAGAATTTGGAGAGGAACATACATTTTCATTTTTTATCATAGATGAAGAAAAAGAAGGACCCTTTGGGGGTGATTGGAAGACTAGATTAGCCAGCAAAGAGAGTAAATGGCAGATCCTGACTGACTCCACTAGAAGTCCAGGTATTAATGATTTCATTAGTATTAAACCTTTTTTGATCCTGGATTCTTAGTAAATTCAACCTATCAATCTAATAAAAAGTTTTATATAGTTAGCACAAACTTCATAACAGGATAGGGACAAAGTATACAATATTTATTTTGATACTTAATATTGTATTTTTAAATTCAATATTTATAAAGTACATTTTTTAATCACACTTTTTAATTTGTTCAGTAATGTTTCATGTTTGACTCATCACTACTTGTAGGGTAAAAGGAATATATTAATATATACGTGTGGTGTTTTTAAAATGTTTGCCTCTTTAAGAAATGATTAAAGTGTTGGCGCCAAATGTTTTTTAAATTGAATGATCATGAAGGGACACACTAGTTCTGAGGAAGTCTGCGTTTGTGCAGATGAAAGCGCTTAACTAGTGTCAGTTGTTTGTATATTAAACTCAACATTTATTTTATTTGAACCGAGTGGTTTTTCATCAATTGATACGAGTGGAGAACTGGGCGTTGTGTTGTGGTATTGTATACCTTGTGGATTACCATCCTGTGATTGAGAACTGCTTTAAACGGAAGGCTGTCTGTTTCCTTTGGGTACGTTGCATTTTCGGCACATCCAGTTATTTTTTCTACACCACCCGGTGGTAGTAGCTGTTCAAGCTACGTGACCTTCGCTTGCTCCCTTGTCGCTGTTTGCTCGTTTGTTTGTACACAGTTTTCATTCATTAAAGCATTGCTACTTAAAACACAGAGCAACAGGCACTTTGAGTAATAGCATAAATCAACAGTACAAAAATATGACAGAAACCAGACCATTCTGCAAAATCAAGAACAGATGAAAAGTCACTGTAGTACCTGTGTCTACCTTGTATGGGGGGATACGCTGCACATTTACACTGCATAACTGCTCCTTCCTTTGCTTGGACATATCTAGAATCACTACATGGGGGAGTGGGGTGCAACAAGTATGTCACAATTTGAAATGTCTCTGGCTGACGGTGATTGGCACTAACACATTTGTCATACCTCTCACCCTCAGGGCAAGAAATCTGGGCAAAGCCATACATAGAAGTGGGACAAAGGCCCAAAAATAAGGACAATTTTTAAATATTGTTCTTATAAACTTAGAAAGATAATAGAATAGTAGGTCTTGCATTAGTTTGAATTTTCTGAAGGATATGAAATCTGAAACTCAAATGCCTGTCATTATTTTCTAACTTCAGTCTTTAATGATTTACCACTAATTTGCCAAAAAAACACAATTTTATGAAAAATGGACCAAAAATGTGATGCAACAATATAAAATAGCTACACAATACAGCTGGGAACCTGTCAAAGAAGGGACACTTTAATATTAGTACTGCTAACTTGAGTAGCTGACAACATAAGAGTCTACATGCATTTCTGAAATAAAAGTAATCTATAACTCTAATTATTACAGTTATTTCTTAATTGTAAACCCTCCACGTTTTCTTCCAAAACTGCTATTTTGCAGAGGGATTATTAGGGGAAGAGCAACATTTTGAGCCAAATTCAGGGACAGTTGTGAGGTTTGGCTATGCCTAATTCTATAAAGCAATTTGCATGTACCTCTCAACCTGTTAATGTAATAAATCTGGACAAGGCCAAATACATTGGGGGAACATATAAACAGTACTAAAAATTGCTCTTGTATAAACTGGGACAGTTGATAGAACATGTCTTACTTTAGCATGCATTTTTCTGTAGGTTATGATGTCTGAAACTAGTGTGTCATTATTTAGTGACTTAATTCCTAAATGATTTGCCAGAAAACCACAAATTTTATGAGGAACAAACCAAAAATAAGAAGCAAAAAACCCATTCATTCTTTGAAAACCTGGATAGTTGGGAGATATAGTTCAGCTGGGGCTGTCTAAGTTTGCCGCCCTTCCCCCTCACGAAACCATGGTCGAATGGAGCCTCCCCCTGTAGCCATTCCAATGATTCATTACTTTGCTATTTCACTCCATTTACCATAAACACTAATGTGCATACTGATTTACTTCTGTGATGATTTGAACTTCATTTGAAAGTTTTATTTTGCATTTTACAGCACAAACACTAAGACATCTGCTAAACAAACTTGGCATTAAAATTTCTCTGCCCTTGAAACTCACATTCATTGAAACAACATTAAAACCCACATTCAAAGAAAATACATTTTACCTGTGGCAGATAAAATTAATTCTGGGCTGTTTTCAAATCATAGGCCCCTTGCATATGAAACATACATGTGCTCTTTGATACACCTTCCTATTGCTTTGAACATTTTTCCAGTAAACAATGAAACAAAACTGCCCAATTCAGAACATTTCCATCATAAAAGTCTACTCAAACTTCTACAGTCCACTATTATCAGCAAATATGCACAATTCTACAGTCCACCATTATCAGTAAATATGCACAATCTCTGAAGTAGTAAAAAAGTCATCTAAATAATTCCACGTTAAATAAATCTGTAATGAAGAGGTTGCTGCTAGCAGTCACCTTTATATTTCATCGAACAATAAAGTGTCTGATGCCCCTGAGGAATAAATTGCCTAAATTACATTAAAAATAAGCTAGTAATATTGCAATTGGAAATGGATGGCAAACTGATAACAGGCTCATAATTAGTATCTTAACTTTCAGTACGGCAGCATTCACCCCTTATGGGAGTAGAACCAACAACCTTCGGCATCAAAAGCAAGTACACAGCCTGTTGTGCTATTAGCACTAAACTTCTCTTCCCCTGCAGCTCTCAGCTCCTTGTAAAATCTACTTAATACTCAACTGCATCTCAACTTTGCAGCACAAGAAGTCTGGAAAAAGCCAAATTTATTGGGGTGGGTCAAAAGGGCAAAAAACAAGGACACGTTAATCATTGCTTGTAAAATCTTGGAAAGCTGCTAGAATAAAATGCTGTGTTACCACCATACATTTTACTGCCAACGTCCCTGTGCAAAAAGAGTCAGAACAACATACCACTATGCCAAATCACCTGCTTTGTGAAAGAAAAATGCTGCGTTACCACCGTACATTTTACAGAAAAGGTCCGTGTGCAAAACAGTCAAGAGCAACATACCACTACGCCAAATCAGCTGTTTTGTGAATGAGAGGAAGACTGAAACTTAAATGGCTATCATTTAATGAATTCAGTTCTCACCATAGCTGTCAACCTCTTAGCACAAAACACCTGGACAAACCCAGTAATGAGGGAATACAGCCCTCGAGCATATTCAGTGAATTCAGTTCTTGCCATAGCTGTCAACCTTAACACAAAAAACCTGGACAAAGCCACTAACAGGGTATTACAGTCCCAAAAATAAGGAAAAATTTCAAATAGTCATCTTATAAACTTAAAAAATTGCTATAATAAAAGGTTGTGTTACTATATATTTATTGCTAGAATAAAAAGTTGTTTTACTATGTATTTTCTGAAGACTATGAAGTCTGAAATTCAAATGCCTGTCAATTTTACTTCTGATGAAACAAAAACAATTTTCAGCAGAGGCCCAGGGAGAAATACTGTAGACACGTCTTTGTTAAATGGCAGGACACCAGAACAAATCCACACAAACACAGAGATAAGATGCAGACTCCACAAAGAAGGCACCCCAGCCAAGAATCAAACCACAAATCCTATAGCTGTGACTCTGAGGCAACAATACTGCCACTGCACCATCAAATATGTAAGAAATTAAACATTCAGAAACCTGAAGTCTGAAATTCAAATGCCTGTCAATTTTATTTAACATTTGTTAATCAGGACAGTCTGACTTGGAACAAAAAAACAATTTTCAGCAGAGGCCCAGGAAGAAATAATGCAGACATGTCTTTGTAGCATGGGAGGACGCAAAAGCAAACCCACACAAATACAGGGAGAAGATACAGACCCCACAAAGAAGGAACCCCAGCCAAGAATCAAACCTGAGAACCTGCAGCTGTGAGGCAACAATGCTACCAGTGCAACATCAAATAAAAGCAAACCCACACAAACACAGGGAGAAGATAACAGACCCCACAAAGAAGGAACCCCAGCCAAGAATTAAACCTGAGAACCTGCAGTTGTGAGGCAACAATGCTACCAGTGCACCATCAAATAAAAGCAAACCCACACAAACACAGGGAGAAGATAACAGACTCCACAAAGAAGGAACCCCAGCCAAGAATCAAACCTGAGAACCTGCAGCTGTGATGCAACAATGCTACTACTTCACCATCAAATATCAAGCATTGCAACATTTACAAATCACAGATATTATGAGGAACAGATCAGATCAAATATGAGGCAAAAATCTGCAATTTTTTTACAAATGGTGGTGGGTAGGGAACTCAAGTCTTTAACACCTGCATACAGGGTACAGGGTTCAAGCCTGAGGTATTCCCTACCACACTACCATGAGCACCTGGGACATTTTCACACACACACACACACACACACACACACACACAGTAAAAGCAAGCACACACCCACCATACTTTCAAAGTAAAAGCAAGCACACACCCACCATACTTTCAAAGTAAAAGCACGCACACACCCACCACACTTTCAAAGTAAAAGCAAGCACACACCCACCATAAATTCAAAGTAAAAGCAAACACACACCCACCATAAATTCAAAGTAAAAGCAAGCACACACACACCATAACTTCAAAGTAAAAGCAAGCACACACACACCATAACTTCAAATAAGTAAAACAGCAAGCACACACCATAAATTCAAACAGTAAAAAAGCAAGCACCATACATTCAAACACACTTACCTGTCTATTCTCCATAATAACCAATGTACATCCAAATACTGCTAGATCCAAACCCCTTCCCGCGCAATACTCCAAAGACCAGCGACATTAAATCCAAACCCCTTCCCAACGAGACAGCAAGCAATTCCCGACTGCTGGTGTTGCAGTCCGGCCTCGAAGCATTATCCCAGCGCGTCTGTGCACTTTAAAAGTGCACAGACGTCTCCTCACGCTTGAGCATGCGCATACAGTAGACCAGTAGTATGGACTACTGCGCATGCGCGAATTTTTAAAAACTTTTTTTTTTCTATTTTTTATTTTTATTTTTAGTTCTTTTTGTTTTGAAGGGGCTGCAGTCCGGCAGTCCAATAGCACGGGCCACCCCTGGCGCAGGCATTTGGATTTACGAACTGTGATGGGATGTTTACAAACGTGGGCTACATATTTGCAATCCTGACACTGCCTAGGACAATACTTCCTACTACATATGGGGAATACTCGCTATGTGTAGGTGTACGGCTGCGCAAGGCTGGTAGCTGGATTTGGTGGACATTCGGACACGGGTGCGGGTTATGTGCTATACAGGGGATGTTGCGTATTGCATTTGCATGCATGGGTTCTGCATTTGGATGTCCCGGTTCCGCATATAGCATCCTATGTGTATATGCCGGTTACATTCCTGTTCATGTGTATGGCACATTTTAATATTCATATGTTTGTGTGAGTTTGGTATACAATATGGACTGTCAGGTTTCTTTACGGTTGTTATATGGCCACAACTGCCCAGCTGTGTACTATCACTACCACTGTGGGACTGTTGGTGACCCTGCCCATGGGGCTAGACGTGTGTATTGGCGGCGCGCTGACATGATGCGCTTCACTTCCACTGGGTATAACTACTTACAGTGCAGTACATTACGGACACATGATTTTAAATATCCATTTGTTCCATGGACGGAAACTCATATTGTGTTGAGTGCATTTCTGTTTGGTTCTCAATTTTGTGTGGCCGGGAACTGTCTTGCATGCTTTGCATACGTTTCATTATCCACGGACACTGATAGGTGCGATTACTATTGCAGACAGACTATAATATTCAGCAGTTTAGGTTGCTCATTGACAGCCGACATTGACACGCCTCCGGGCGCAGCTTAGTAACGCCCCATGCACTCGCGCACGTGTCCTATGCACGTGGATGTGGTGGCAGCGCATCTTCATTAATATGCATGTGGTGCTACTACTCCATATTTACGCCGCACGGCCGGCGCAAGCCTTACACCGGCCTTGCGCCGAGCTTCATGAATCGGGGGGGTGTGTGTGATATTTGATACACCGCTGCCCTACTTCAAGCTCTGTGAATCCAAGGTATGTTAAACTAAACAAAACTAAAAGTCAAACTAAAAATTACATATTCATAATTGCTAAAATTTCCTGGAAGCATTTCATTGTAGTACCAAAAAGAAAAAAGTTAACATAAGTCTTCAAAAGTCCATAGAAATCTTTTCTACCAACATTCAGAAACATTTTTAACATAGATTGCTTTTGTCTGTTTAGAACATCTTCAGGTTTGTGTGTCGAGTGGGAAAGCAACTAAAATTAAAAATTAAGTAACTATACATAAGTACATTTTGCTGAGCTAAAAACAATACATATTAGTTTAGAACATGCAATACAAAAAACAAATCCTAAATAAAAACTTATCATTCTCTTGAGAATATATATTTATTTATCTCAAATAATGACTATATTACAGAATTTAAAAATAAAATACACTCAGAAATCAATCAAAAATAGATGTCATGCTCACAGCAGTAATATTCGCTCAGGTGTGCAAAACCTAGAAAAAATGTGTAAACAGGACCCCTTTTAAAATTTATGAGTGCTATAATATAAACATGTACTATATCTGCCCCAATACTCAAAAAGTTATCCAGTTAAGCTCACACTGTGCATTAAAATGTTACAACCTAAAAAGACTAAACTGTTACGAAAATCACGCACATATTACACGGAATACAGCTCTGCTGTTTGTTAAACCAAAAAAAAAAATTTACAAAGTTAATAGTTAATAAAATTGTTAATAACTGCAAATAAAGTTCACACTTCAGTCTTGTAAACAATGGGGCAACTTTCTTAGCCCTGGTAGGTATACTTTTCAGTGAGCAGTAATAGTTTAGCCCAGGCTTTCTAAAATAGTTCAGCTTTAGTTCCCACATAACTTCTTGTTTTTCTAAACTTTTTGGGATGTCTCCTTCAAATTCTGTGAAGTCTATGTAACCAAGTATTTGAAATTTAAATCCAGAGTGTCTTCTGTGAAGTGGAAGGTGTCTGGCCAGGGCATTGTTTCTCTGTTTAGACAGATCTCAGACAGATAGATGACTGAAAATCTTTCGATGTGTTGTTATAAATATCACCTTTATTCTGACTGATGGGTCAGATCCGTCTCGAACTTTCCAAAAGCTTGAGGTCTTCAGCAAAGCTTGTGGGCATCCTTCCCTACCTGTAACGCAATTCCTCAACTTCCCCAGATCTCATTTGCTGTGCTGCGAGAAGAATCTTCTAGCAAGCTCTGGACTACGTTTTCTATTATATTTACTATCTTAATCCCTTTAGCTAACATTATTGTTGTTTTTTGCAGATAAGATTTTTTCCTTGTCTTGTATATCTCCTTCCCTAGGTTAGTATAACCTTTTCGCTGTCAGTTTCTCCTTTCTGTTAGCATCTGTTTAAGTTAGAGGGCATCTAATTCACACCTGTTTAAGTCAGAGGGTGTTTCTTTCACTTTCCCTTCTTTTAATTTCTTAATTAGCTGTTTAACTAGTTACTTAGTGTTAGTAATTTCTTCCTCTCTGTTACTGGTTAGCATCCGTTTTAGCTAGAGGGCATCTAACCACAGTCTGTTTATTTTATTTTATTTATTTATTTTACATTTGTTTACTGGCAAAGTCCGATTGGACACAAGTCCTTTTTCAGCGGAGGCCTGGGGAGAAAAGCTCCAATTAACAGAATACATACAAGGAACAATATGTATACATATAATAAAAAACAGATATACAATGTAATGTATAAATCACACAAGAGACTCTTAAGTATGCATTGAGTTGCCCTAGTAGTAAATATATATATATATATATATATATATATATATATATATATATAGACTGCTCTCTTAACAAACTGTTTAAAACAAGCACAAAGACAAGCTTGCTGTTGCTACTTCACAAACAATCCTTTAATGTTAGCGCTTTCATTGATGTCAGTGCCCCAACTTCTTCAGACAACTCAACAATACAAAACAAACTATTTTTATATCATATCTAATTAAGCAATCAGTTCAGACAATTCATATTTAAAGGTGCCTTAGCTAAATAACCTTAGGTGTGAATGGATATTTCTTATAAAATCGTTCCTGGTTTTTATTAAAAACAGTAACCATATCATCTCTAAACAATCTTAAAAGTATTTAAAAATGGTACAATAAAAAATGATGCAAAACTAGTGGATAAAAACTACTATACACTCATACAAATACAAATTAAAAATATGTGAGTATTAATACCTTTTCACCAGTACTATTAAAATACTTGTATATTTATAAATCATAACTACATATACGTATGTATCTATTATCTACTTAAGTAGGGCCTTTAGTTTTAAAATACACTTTATGGAGACAAATTTGTTCAACCCTGGGGGTATATGTGCAAAAGTACGAATTTGCCACAAGAGCTCACTCTCTTCCAATTTCAACTCCCATGGCCCTCCTCTCTTACTAATACCTGTTGTATAATTGTAAAAACAAATTTATGTGTAGGGTTATCTAATATATGCCTAGTAAGGGCATTTGTAGTTATTCGTTAGCTGTTTAACTAGTTACTCATTTAGTGTTAGTAATTTCTTCCTCTCTGTTACTGTTTAGCATCCGTTTAAGCTAGAGGGCATCTAACCACAGTCTGTTTATTTTATTTTATTTATTTATTTTACATTTGTTTACTGGCAAAGTCCGATTGGACACAAATCCTTTTTCAGTGGAGGCCTGGGGAGAAAAGCTCCAATTAACAGAATATACACAAGGAACAATATGTATACATATAATAAAAAACAGATATACAATGTAATGTATAAATCACACAAGAGACTCTTAAGTATGCATTGAGTTGCCCTAGTAATAAATATATATATATATATATATATATATATATATATATATACACACACACACACACACACACATATGTATATATATATGTATATATACATATTTTTTTAAATAAAACTGTTGGTATATAAATCTGTAAGTTTACAATTCTGTGGAGACAATAGAGAATGAACTAGCAGCATATTTTAAAATTATTCGTAAAAATTACAATAAATAATGCAAATGAGATGGATTAGCAAATGTCAAAACTTTATATGTTTAAGTTAGAGGACTCCCCCAACCCCTTCTCTTTTTTATTTTTCTTTATTGCGTATATTAAAAAAAAAAAAGAAAAAATATCTTCCTTTCCTCTCTGTTTGGTTTGTAGCTGTATTGATGGGTTGGTCTTTTGTGCTGTAAGTCTCAAACATGTCTCAGAAGGAAGGCAAGACTCTAGGTTTTAAAAAATTTGAAAAGTGCAGTAAGAAGATGCCCCTCAGCAACTCACACACTTTATGTGTGTACTATTTGGGCCCCCTTCACCTGCAGGAGTCCTGTTCCATTTGCCATGCGTTCAATCAGAGAGCACTTATGGAACGTAGGAATAAACGGATCTTGAAAGGGTTATTGAAAATCTCATTTTCTGAGGCTATTTCCCCTGCTTCCTCCTCTCCGAGATTGGATAAGTCTGAGAAAGTGGGAAAACATCATTCTCCAGCTCTGAAATCTTCTTTGGAGCCAAAATCAAAACAGACAAAAAATGTCTGCTCTGACTAAACCTTCAGAACAGGCAGGAACCTCCAGATCAAAGACTTTATTGGAGCAGAAAGAACCCCCAGCTCCGAAGTCTGCTACTATGGACTCATTGGCTCCGAAAGACCCATTACCAACTGAAGTTTGCTATTGGAGCCGAACACGTTTCGGCTCCCTTTGCCATTCTTGACTAGATCCAGATCACTGACACTGTCTACCAGGTCAACTAGGAGTCTCTTAGATGAAGATGTGGATAGGGTGGTGCAGAGGCTTCTAAAGACACCTGCTTTGGCCAAGTTACTTTTGGATCTGAGCCCATAGGAGTTGGAAAAAACATAACCTTCACCTTCATCACCTGCTCGTCCTCCAATCCTTCTTTCAGTTTTGGAGCCAGAAGACTCTGATATCCAACTTGTGTCTGTATTGGGCCCAGGACCCGTTAGCTCCTCGGATAAAATATCTGCCCCGTCCAGTTGGAACAGGAGACCTCTGGGAACCAAAACTCACTGGTCGGGTCCACGGAGCCGGCTTGGATATCCTCGGATTCGACCTTGCCTCTCGGAGCTTTGGCACTGATGGGTTCAGTTCCTACCTCAATTTCAGAGCCTCTGTCTTCTGCTCCCCCAGATTCCTTTGGTCTTGGCATCTTGTTTGTCGGGTCTGGGGAGTTCTTCGGAGTGGGGGCGGACTGCCTTCGAAGTCATGAGGAGGGTGATGACTACTCACCAGTCTTAGGCACAGTCCTACTTGGATCTTCCTCCCTCGTCAGCGCAGGTGTCTTTGCCTACTCACTCCTATCCACAGGACCGCAGGGATCCCAGGCCTCAAGATTTCCCCTAGGGCACTCCCTCCTCTTCTGAAACTTCCCCAGAATACCCCACTGAGGAAGTCACTTAGAAGAGAACATGCAGGAGGAAGCATCTAGACTCCCCAGAGGAGTCTGTCACTTCTGATACCAACCTCAATGAAGCAGAAGGGTCCCCACTGTTGCTTCCTGAAGACGTCCCCTTTGGAGACATCCTAGAAATTTTAAAACAGTGAAGTGACTGGCAGTCCTCCTCCCCTTCAGATGAGGAGTCGGTATACCTGAAGGCCTTTGACTCTCACCCTTTAACCTCTTGGTGACCCTGCCTTGTGATGTGCTTATTGAGTTAATCTATCGGAAGGCTTGGGAGACCCCTTATTCCATAGAACCTACTCCCAGGAGGCCAAACAAATATATTACAGCT
The DNA here is from genome assembly GCF_019279795.1 of Protopterus annectens. Classification (NCBI taxonomy): domain Eukaryota; kingdom Metazoa; phylum Chordata; order Ceratodontiformes; family Protopteridae; genus Protopterus; species Protopterus annectens. The sequence continues at coordinate 821,625,035 of NC_056748.1, forward strand.
CCTAAGGATCAGGCTTTTCTAACCAAAGCTGTAGCAGTTGATGCCATGGTCGTGGCAGTGGCACGTAAAAGGAACTCTCCAAGACCAGTTCTTCTAGCCATCCTCCTAATAAGGATTCAGGTATGGGAAGCTCGTCTTGTTGTCAACGGCTTTTACCTTACGTTTGCTGAACTACCTTACTGATTTCACCAGACATCAGAGGAACCTGTTAAAGGGACTATCAGATTCCCTGCAAGGAGCTATAGCTGATGCAGCGGGAGATAAGGTGAACACACAGCTCGCTAACCATAATTCGGTTGTCAACTCATCCATGAGACTCATATCATATGCAGCAGATGAAGCAAGTTGGGCGGCGGATTCAGGCATCTCTATCAGGATACAGGCCTGGATGTGCCTTTGTGATTTCAAGGAGCCCTTCAAGTCTTCCTTTGTTAATGCCCCCTTTGATGGCTCATCTCTCTTTGGTCTTAAAATAAAAGAAACGCTGACCAGGAGTGAACAGGAAGGTAAGATATTGTCTGCCATTGGAGTACATTTTTCCACACCCACCAGACCATTTCCAAAGGGTCAGAGAGCCAGTGGAAAGATGTGGTTCAAGAAATCACAGAGGTCTTACTAGGACACACAAGGTGGTAGATCCCCCAGGGACAGAGGGGGGAACAGTAATGGAAGACGCTGCCTTTGTGGCATAGAAGGCCCGCAGAATCAGGGCTCCACAGAATCTTTCTTTGGCAGACCCTTTTACCGCTCCTGAATGAGTGCCTGACTGCTCACCTCTGGAGGCAGTTGGGGAGCAACTGGCACTGCACCTTGAAACCTGATAAATGACAAATGGATCAGAGGATATATGATTCCTTTCCCCTTCCCCAGTCCTGTAAACAAGTCAGTTCCAAATGTTCCACCCAGTTAAAAGGAACAATCAATGGTAGAAATTCAAAAGTTACTAAGAAAAAGAGTCATCCAAGAAGTTCTCACAGACCAGAGAGGATATGGAACTTACTCAAGATTTTTTTTAGTTCCAAAGGAAACGGGACTGGAGACCAATCTTGGATCTCAGCAAGCTAAACAAATATGTGAAAAAGACAAAGTTCTGGATGGTGACACTGCAGCTGATACTACCATTCATGGAAAAAGACAACAGGATGTGCTCTATAGACCTTCAGGATGCATACTACCACAATCTAATGGAAAGGTGGTCCAGAAGGTTCTTGTGCTTCCAGCTAGGAGCCAGTCACTTTCAGTTTCGAGCATTGCCCTTTGGTCTTACTATAGCCCCAGAGTGTTCACCAAATGCATGGTGTTAGTGGCAGCTCACCTGAGACGCTGAGGATTCTGAGTTTTTCTGTATCTGGACAACTGGCTCATAACTGCCCCGACCAGGCATCTTCTGCTACAGGCCATGCTATACACTTCAGCTTTGTTCTTCCATAGGCATTACCATAAATTACAACAAATCTGCTCTAGAGCCATTTCAAAGCTTAACATGTATAGGAGCAGAGATAAATACAACCACGCTGATAGCAAGACTCTCACAACAGAGTGCACAATCTCCGCTTACATGTGAAACTGTTAATCAGGAAAACTCGAGCCACATGTGCTACAGGTTCTGGGGAAGATGGCAGCATCTATTGTACTTATTTCCCTAGCTGGCCTGCATATGAGGATACTTCAATGGTTACTTTCCACACAGTGGTCAGTCCTGGAATTACCAGTGTCACACAAAATCCTTATAACCAATTCCTGCAAAACGGATCTTGAGTGGTGGATTCACTCTCCTTCAGTATCTCAGAGCTGTCCTTTTATCCCCCCTCAACCCCAAGCCACTGTGACCACGGACGCTTCCCAGAGGGTCTATATTATAACAACGAATGATCAAATGATCGAACGTTGTTATATCGAACTCTAAAGTTCGAATTCACAAAACATCGAACAACCAGAACAGTGATTTTTTTTTTCCCAGGGGAAAAAAAAAATCTCTGTTCCCAAAAAAAAAAAAAGATGTTAAAACATTGCATAAAGTGGGGGGCTTTGCCCCCCACACCCCTCTACTTAAATGTACCATCTCCGAGATCACACTATAGTGCCGAAAATGGCAAAGTGACAGAAGTGGCCAAGCGACTTCTTTCCCAGGGAAAGAATTCGCTTATATGCCCTTCGTCATTTTGCCTTTTCAACATTTCAAGTTCGACCAAGACGCATTTGACAAAATGCATCTTCGGCCATCTGATAGGAACCCTTCCCACATAGGGTGTGTGGGGCATTATCTGAGGAAGACAGTCCAAGGCACCTGGCAGGGACACAAAACAGACTTGAACGTACACATCCTAGAGATGAGGGCAGTGCTCTTGGTGTTGCAAGCATTTAAGGCTACTCTCCCTCTAGGAACAATAGCAATTCATTCAGACAACATGTCAGTCTTCTGGTACATAAACAAACAAGGAGGAACCAGACCTTACCCCCTTTGTCGAGAAGCTCTGTGGGTTTGGCAGTGGGCAACGACCTCCAACCATTTTCTGATTGCAACACACATCCTGGGGAAATCCAACATGATTGCAGACAAATTGAGCAGGGCCATTTTATGGCCACACGAGCAGTCCCTCAGTCAGAAAGCTGCTGAAGAGATTTTTCGAAAATGGGGCCAGCCTTACTGCGTTCTCTTTGCATCACCCACCAATGCCAAATGCACCAACTACTTTGCCCTGATCCCTCTCATAGGGGAGTCACCATGGGATGCACCTGTTCATGATTGGCCTCCGGGACTCCTCTATGCTTTCCCTCTAATTCCCAAGTTAATACAGAAAGCAAGTTTGTTGGAGACTACGATAATCCTGGTTGCACTCTATTGGCCTCGTCAAATCTGGTTTCCCTTCCTTCAGCCTCATCTTCTAGATGAACTATGGATTCAGGACCCAGCTCCAGACCTTCTGACGAATCCATCAGGAATGATACATCCCAGCCTACACAACCTCTAGTTGACAACTTGGCTTCTCCAGTTCTCTTGAATGCTAGGTTTCCTCTTCTTTCCTCACTAGTAAAACATATTTTGTCTTCCCAAAAAACTTCTACGTAAAGATTGTACAAGAGTAAATGGAATAGGTTCATAATATGGGTGAGTGATAATCAGATAGATCCTTTTTCTGCGTTCATACATTCTATAATTAAATTTCTAGAGAAACTTTTTCATGAAGGTGCTGCTGCTTCTACTATTAGATTTCAACTGGCAGCAATTTCAAATTTTTGTGTGGGAAAAAACGTCTCTATGATCATGTTGCACAGACTCTGTAAAGCCTTTTTGAAAGGAACAGCGATGATAAGACCCACATACAAAAATGCAAATCCTCCCTGGGATCTGAATTTCATATTAACGCATTACAGCCGAGTGATGTCTCCATGCATTTCTGCAGTTACATCCTACTGCATCTCTAGGCGTCAAATATTGCCTGGTCATATTTGCATTAATAATTCCCAAACCATGCTACATACAAATATTTTATCTTGAAGCATACATAATGGCAAACACAATTGTATTGATATATGACCTCTGTCAATTAGTATTTGTTAGAACATAAGGTGATGACTTCATTTTTTAACAGCTGAAGCCACACCCACTGGGAGTTAAAGGTACACCCTTAAAAGAGCTGTACTAGAGGGAATGAGTTAACAAACATCACGTATCCCCCCTTTGAACCTTCGGCAGCATGTGATCTTAAGTTTCTGTCTTGGAAAACACTCTTTTTAGTGGTATTAGCTCAGCCAGAAGAGTTTCAGAGTGGCAAGCCTTATCTACCAAGCCCCCATTCCTGTTTTTTAGATAATGACACAGTTTCTCTGCGCAATAATACTTCCATTCTTCCAAAGGTTGTGTCGGAAAGTAATGTAGACCAGTCTGCTGAGCTGACAGTTTTCTTCCCAAATTACCAGAACAAAGGTGAATACTCTTTGCATCTTCTAGGACGTACATAGACAGTTACGCTTTTACTTGCACATAACTTCAAGATTTAGGAAATTGGGTCAACATTTTATAGCCTATTCTGTAATAAGAAAACATCAACCAGTATCAAAGGTTACCTTATCTAGATGGCTCACATTTTGTATATCTTACATCTATAGCTCTAAAAACAGGTCTCTTCCTTGTTAAACCACACTCCACCAGGGCAGTAGCTACATCTGCAGCTTTCCAAGCAAGGTTACCCTGGGACAATATGTGTGCTGCAGCTACATGGACAAAACTTCATACTTTTATTACTCATTACAAACTGGATTTGGCTTCCCGAAGTAGAACCTCTTTCAGTTCTATGGTTCTGAGGAATATACTCCCATGAGCCACCCAAGAGTCAGGTTGCTTGGGACGTGGTCCCATTAGTGAGAATAATGGCGAGATTGACAACAACACACAACAAAGTTATGGACTTATCATAACGTTCCATGTGTGGTGTCCAACTCAACATTTATTCTCACAACCCACCCTCCATGCCCCCTTTCCGAAACTCCTGGGAGATCGAGTAGATATTGGATTCATGAATCTCTATAGCCTCAGAAATACTGCCTTTGGCCTACTGATAAATATATGTACTGTGAGTATTTCGTATAAAAGAAGTTTTTGCTCACCTTATGATTTCATGGCAGGCAAACAAGACCTGAGGAAGTTGGGGAACTGCATTATGGGTAGGGAAGGATTCCCACAAGCTTTACTGAAGACCTTGAGCTTTTGGAAAGTCTGAGATGGATCCAACACATCAGATCCGACCTATCAATGAGAATAAAGGTCGAGATGGACAACACACATGGAACGTTATGGTAAGTGCATACATTTTTTTTTTTCAGTTTATTAATAGTCTTTCCCACATGAAATGCATTGCATCCATTGCAACTAGCCCTGTAAACAACTTGTGTAGAATTGCAGTCTCTGCCTGCATTAGTCTTGATAAGTTTCTTTAAATATGGGCAGTAAAAAGAGTCTCCCTCTTGAATGGAGGCACGAAATGGACAGCTTGTTTCACATTTTTTCATATTCCTTTCCTGTTGTTTAAGTTTTCCTTCTACAAAGCTCCTAATATTTCTAGCCTTCCTATATACAAAAGTCGAGGCTTCACCCAAAATGTCTACAAGATAAGGGCTTTCTGTTATTATGGCCCTTTTTTCATTGATAATATTCTTGATACAATGATAATCCATAGTATATGTCAGTATGCAGCTGTCTTTTGATTTATTGTCCACAGATTTCTTAAAAATTCTTCCAGTGGGTCAGTTTAGTGTGGGTGCATTGGTATTTTTAAGCTCGATGATTGGTTCAGAAATGTTTCTTAACATCTTCTCATACCGGCTTGCTAAGAAATTGTTTTCCAAATCATTAAGGTTTCTCAGAAAAGGTTCCATCTTTGTGGTTAGTCTACATCACTGGGATTTAACCACGTTACATTTTGTCTTGGTGGGATGCAGACTTTTACTGTGGAGTAAGAGGTTCGCTCTCATCAGTTTTTGGTACAGATAAGTGGAAATTCTGCTGTTGTTAATGTCCTTGGAAATTAGCATGTCTAAGAACGTGGTTGAGCTGGAGCTTTGGGAGGAGGTGAAACTCTTCTAGCTGTAAAATATCACCTTTCCATACAATAAAAATATCGATAAGGGTTTCGGTATTCCAAAAACTTAGGCAAATGAGAACATGGGGTCCATAAATAATCATACAGATTCTCTGTAATCAGACCTTCTTCACATAAACCAAAGGAGGAGGAGTATCTACCTTCATCAAAGATAAATACATCTTTAGACGGTTAGACCGGAAGACTCCATGGATTTACTCTGAGTTCAGCTAACCGTGGGTAAGGCTCCCCTTCAAGTCATCATTAGCTATAGGCCCTTTTAATGAACCAAGACGCCCACGCTGTTTATTTGGACCTACTTGAGTCAATCAGATTACAACCAAACACTGTAGTTATTGCAAACAAACTAAATGGTTGGACCACCAGGGAAACAATTTATTAGCAACAAATAATAAAAACAATAAAAATAATAAAATGTGATAATGGATAAGTGCTTTCAACCTTACGGCCTTCCTCAGATCCTGATGCATTACAGTGTCATTTATTCTATATCATAGTATCTATCCAGTCATAATCTGTCTAAAAAGCCGCTGCTCCTTCCAGATCAGCTTTAACAAGATGGTGTAATTTCCTCTGTGTCATAATGTCTATCCAATTATAGTTCATCTAATGAGGTTGAAGGTTGTTTGTTTGTTTGCTTTGACGGTTATTTGAACCAGATGGCCTTTAGCCATCTACAGAGATTATTGTTTTTACTTAAACACTCTAGTCATGGGCAGTTTTAACTATCCCTCCACTGACTGGGAAACTTATACAGGTACCATCATGCTTGCACAAAGGTTCCTGGACGTTAACTGTAATGTCCTAGAATAAATAGGATGCAATCCCACAAGGGGCTCAAATTTTCTTGATCTGGTCCTCACCAACATGGGTGACCATTGCACCACCACAATTATACGACTCTCACTGGTTAAATCTGATCACAAATCAGTCACATTTGAAGTAGCTATGACACCTGAACCCCTCTTAGGTGAAATCAGGCTAAAAATGTTCACCAAAGCTAATTATACCCTCCTAAGGGATGGCATAAATAACTTCCAAGCTCCTGTTTCCACAGATGGAATTAACAACTATACTAAGATATACACAAATGCACTGTACAAACACTTATACAAATGTATGACACGACTGTATCTGATAGGATGAAAACAAGATCTTCAAGAAAAAACAAGCCTCCCTGGTGGACATCTAGCATTAATAAGTTATACAACAACAGGAAGAAGTTGCTGTCTAAGAATAAAAAAAAGAGAGGTCCCAGCCCTGGAAAAATACCCTCCTCTGCTTGAAAAAACAAATAACACAACTTGTAAAATCCTCTAAGGGCAACTTCCTCTAAGGCATTCTTCAGCTATATTTGTAACCTAAAATGTAGGACCCATGTGTGCTGAACTATCTGTGGAGGGCATCACACACACTGATCCTGCAAAAATAGCTACCCTATTATCTGACAGGTTTTGCAAATATTTCACCCCTCTGTCCCCTCCAAACATTCCACAAAGCATTCCCTCTACATCTCTCCCACCTTGCATCTGCAAGGAGCAAGTCATTAATGCTCTCTCCAAGACCAAAAACACAGCCTCTGTGGGACTGGATGGCATCCCAGGTTGCATTTTAATGGTCTGAAACATGAGATGTGATGTTGTCCTATCTTGCCTTCATTCTTACCAGGTTGGGCTCGGATCCATCTCGACCTTTTTTTTTTTTTTTTTTTTACAAGCTTGAGGCCCTCTGCCAGCTCATGGCTAAAATCCCTATTTCAGCATGCACCAGAACCATCCCCAGATCTCGTTTGCCACTAAACAGATCGAGAGTTCATCTGATAGCTCTGACTAAGTGTAAAACACCCCTGGGATTCCACCAATGTCCCTGTTGGACAGTGGCATAGGGTGCTGACTTGTTGGAACATAGGCTAAATTCTTGGCTAGGCTTGTAAGGGCCTTATGGCAAATAGCGTAGTCACTTCCTGTGATCCTTTGATAATCCTTTTCATTACCTTTTGATATAAAGAGTTTTTTGTTGGGATAATTAGATATTTTAGCTTTTATAGTTGAGTGTGTCTTCTCCTAACTGGATAATTTTCAAATTGAACTGTTTTTCTGACTTTGGCCATCGTTTATCCACTAGGCCTTGTATTCCCCTCCTGGCATTTGATTTTTTGTAGTTGCTCTTTCTGTAATAGTTAATTTAAATTAGAGAACTATTATTAAACAACCCATTTTTAGTTAGAGGGCTTTAATCCTAGTGTTCTTGCTGTTTATTCTTCAGTTTGTCCTTTAGTGCAGTGTCATGGTAGTGTTACAGTTCGTTTAACTTAGAGAGTTGTAGCATGGTCCATTTAGGTTAGAGGGCTTAGTCTTTTTTCCCTGTGTGTTCTGTGTCAGGGCCTGTTTAAGTTAGAAGACTTAGTCATGTTTTTTTCCCTGTTTGTGTTGTGTTTTCAGTAGCTTGATCCATTTAAGTTAGGGGGTCCTGCCTATAAAGGAGAAAGAGAGAAGAATTTTTGTTGCAGTTTTTTGTTGCTGTTCTTGACCTTTAAAATGCTGGGTAAAGAATCTAGGTCGGTGGGCTTCAAAATATGTGAAAAGTGTTGCAAAAGGTCCCCTTAGTGATAAACACAATCCTTGTATTTATTGTCTTGGGGCCGTCCATCTCCAGGAGTCATGCTTCATCCGCCATTTGTTTAATCATACAGCCCTCCTGGAGAGGAAGAATAAGTTGATCCTAAAAGGTCTTCTTAAAACCCCCTTCTCAGAGGCATTGGAAGAAGGTATGGTTTCACCTAAATCTGATAAGTCTACTTCAGCTAAATCTGACAAATCAAAAAAATCTGTAAAAAGACCTTCTCCATCCACTTCTTTGGATCTGGCATATAAAATACCCAAATTGTCCTCCTCGAATCTGAGGGTTACTGGATCAGATAAAGCCCCATCGGCTCTGACTCCTCATTGCTCGGTGCCAGTGGAGTTTGAACTAAGGAGCTGATCCCAACCTTGGAGCCGATATCCTCTATTTTAAGATCTCCCATTCTTCAAGAGACAAAATCTCCCACCCCCTCAACCCAGTCTTCTAGGGTCTTTCTGATGATGATGTGTATCGGGTGGTACAGAGACTATTACAGACACTGGCTCTGGCCAAATTACTATTGGATCCGACCCAGATCTACCTTCTCTGCTCCATGTCTTCCTCCGATCCAGCCTCTGGCTTTAGAGTCGGAAGACCCGGAGTTGGTATTAGTGGAACTGTCGGATCCAAGACCCACCACTGGTTCCATGGATCAGACCATGGCACGGATGTCATCGGCTCCATCGGAGCTGGAGGAGTCTAGGAGCTGACACTCTCCTGTCAGGTCTGGGGGAGGGTGAGCCAGATCGGACAGCTGTCAGATCTGACTATGCCTCTTGGGGCCTTGGGGCCTTGGCTTGGGTGAGTTCAGCTCCTACCTCGGCCTTGGGTCTGTTGTCTTTGGTTTTGAGGGGTCCTTCTTTGGATCCAGGGATATCCCCAGATCAGGGATGGTGTGCTTTTGAGGTTACGAGGAGAGTGCTGTCTCCACAGACAGGTCTGCAGTCTTCTCCAGATATTCCTCCCTTCAAAGCACTGGTGCCTGCCTCTTTACCCCTGCATCCACAGGGACGCAGAGACCCTAGGCCTCAGGATGCCCCACAGGGCACCTTCCACTCTTCCAAAACCTCCCCAGAGTACCCTTTTGAGAAGGTCCCTCAGAAGAGGCTTTGCAAGAGGAAGCACTTAGACTCCCCAGAGGAGTCTATCACTTCTGATACGGACCTCGATGATGCAGAAAGGTCCCCATGGTCACCTCCTGATGATGTCTCCTTTGCAGACATTCTGGAAATACTTAAACAGAGAGGTGACTGGAAGTGAAGTCCTCTAATGTTCAACGGAGGAGTCCGTATACCTGGAGGCCTTTGAGTCTCATCCTTCCACCTCTTGGGTGTCTCTGTCTTTCGATAAGCTTCTGGACCTGGTTTCTCAAAAGGAGTGGGAGTCCCCAGATTCCATGGAACCTATTTCTAGGAGGCCAAACAAGTTTATCACAGCTCCCTCTGACAAAACGTTTTTAAATAAAGGAGTCCCAATCGATGCCATGGTTGTAGCAGTGGCCACTACGAAGAAACTCTCACAGACAATCTTCTATTGTCTTTCCCCTGAACAAGGAGTCCAGGACTATGGACAGATATGGATAGCACATCTTTTCCTTAGTAGGTTTTTCTGTTAGATCGCTGAACTATCTTACCCATTACACGAGAGTGCTAAGGGATCTCCTGAAAGAGCTAGTAGATACCCTCCAAGGTTCAGTAGCTGAAAGGGCTTCTGACAAAGTATCCTTTCAGCGGGTTCTGGAATTTCCCTAAGGAGACATTCTTGGATGCACTTATGTGACTTCACGGAACCCTTTAAGTCTTCCTTTGTAAACGCCCCATTAGATGACTCATCTTTGTTTGTGCATAAGGTAAAGGACACACTGACCAGGTGTGAACAGGAAGGAAAGACTCTGTAGGAGTCCATTTTTTAATGCCTACTAGACCTTATCCCAAAGGTTAGAGAGGTAGTGGTAAGATGTGGTTCCAAAAATCACAGAGATCTTTTCAGGATACATGTGGTGAAACTTCCCCCATAGGCAGAGGGGGAAGTAATAATGGAAAAAGCCATCCTCAGGGCAAAGGGGGTCTGCAAAATTAGGGAGACAGAGAATCTTTCTTTGGTAAGCCCTTTCAGTGCTCCTGAAATGAAGCCCAACTATCCAGCTCTGGAGGCAGTCGTAGGTCACTTATCCTTGTACCCAGAAGCCTGGCAACAAATAACAAAAGACAAATGGGTACAAAGTATCATATCCGGAGGTTACATCATCCCGTTCTCCCTTCTTTTTCCAAAGATGAAAAAAGTTACGGATGTTCCACCCAGTCAAAAGGAACAGGCAACTAGAAATTAAAAAGTTGCTAGACAAAAGAGTCATCCAAAAAGTCCCAGCAGACCAAGTAGGATTCAGAACTTACTCAAGATTCTTCTCAGTTCCAAAGAAAATGGGATTGGAAGTTAATTCTGGATCTCAGCATTCTAAACAAATCAATAAAGATGAGCAAGTTCTGCATGGTGACACTGCAGTCAGTACACCCATTCTTGGGAAAAGACGATTGGGTGTGCTCTGTAGATCTCCAGGATGCATACTACCACATAAAAATGGACAGGCGATCCAGGAAACACTTGCGCTTTTGGCTGGCAGCCAGTCACTACCAGTTTCAAGCTCTGCCCTTTGGTCATACTACAGTCCCCAGAGTGTTCACCAAATGTATGGCAGTAGTAGTGGCTCACTTGAGATGACTAGGATTCTGGGTGTTTCCATACTTAGATGACTGGCTTTTAACTGCCACATCCAGGCATCGGCTAATCAAAGCCAGAAATACAACCTTGCAACTCTGCTCCCACCTACTGATTACCATAAACTATGAAAAATACTTCTTGGACCCTTCTCAGCATGTGGTATTCATAGGGGCAGAATTAGATTCAACATAAACAATGGTGAGACTTCCACCAGAAAGGATACAATCTCTGAGGTACTAGGTGAGATATCTTTTAAAAAGGAAGAAAGCCCATGTGAAGATGGTCCTCAAATCTCTAGGGATCATGGCAGTAGCAATAGTTTTGGTCCCCCTAGCATGTCTGCATATGAGGATTCTTCAATGGTTGCTGTCCACTTAGTGGTCAATGCAAGAACTGCCGGTCTCTCAAAATAATCATAACAGAAACTTGCAAGAAGGATCTTTGATGGTGGCTATACTCCAGTCATGTGACTCTAGGTCGACTGTTTGCTTCCCCCAACCTGTGGCCACAGTGACCATGGATACCTTTCAGGGTAGGGGGGGCATTATTTGGGAAAGATGGTCCAAGGCACCTGGCAGGATCATGAGGCCCACTTGCACATCAGTGTCCTAGAGATGAGAGTGGTGCTTTTAGTGTTGCAAGCACTCCAAGACTCTCTTACTCTGTTTCCCTGGGAACTGTTGCAATACAGACAGACAACATGTCAGTTGTATGGTATATAAACAAACAAGGAGGAACCAGATCTTACCCCCTTTGACACCATATGGCAGTGGGCTACCTCCTTCTGTTTTCTGACAGCAACACACATCCTGGGGAAATCCAACGTGATAGTGGACAGACTCAGCAGACCGATTCTGATGCCTCATGAGTGGCCTCTGAAACAGGAAGCAGTGGGAAAAACTTTCTGAAAATGGGGGCAGCCTTGCTATGACCTCTTTGCGACATCTGTGAATGACAAATGCAGCAGCTACTTTGCCCTCATGCCCCTTATGAGGGAGTCACCAAGGGATGCACTTGTTCATGAGTGGCCCCAGGCCCTCCTCTATGCTTTTCCCCCTTTTCCACTAATTCCCAAAGTCTTTCAGAAAGCCAGTTGTTTGGGAAGGGACTTGATACTCATTGCTCCATACTGGCCTCGCCAAATCTGGTTCCCCTTTCTGTGGTCTCATCTTCGGGAGAAGCCTTGGATTCTGGACACAGTTCAAGATCTTCTGACTCATGCATCAGGGACTCTCCACCCATCCCTTCAGACCCTCAAGCTGACAGCATGACTGATCCATTTCCAACGATAACCGGGTTTCCAATCCTCTCCTCTCGAGTTAAACACATTCCTATCTCTTCCCATAAAGTATCAACAAGAAGATTTATAAAAGTAAATGGAAAAGATTCTGACTGTGGTCTACCAATAGCCATATTGATCCTTTTTCTGCTCCTATTACTTTCATTCTGGACTTCCTAGCAAAACCTTTCAGTGATGGTGCAGCTGCAACCACTATTAGAGTTCAGCTAGCAGAGATCTCCAGTTTTCATTTGGGAGACTCTGGCTCTAACACAATGTCTCATAAACTATGCAAAACTTTTCTCAAAGGTACTTTGTTATTAAGACCGCCTATTAGAGACCCACCAGTGCCATGGGACCTAAATTTCATTCTATCCCGCATACTTTTTTCTCCCTTTGAACCAGCATTGTCTTGAGAATTAAAATTTTTGACTTGGAAAACTATTTTCTTGATAGCAATCACCTCTGCTAGAAGGCTGTCAGAATTGCAAGCATTGTCCATAAAGCCCCCGTATTTGCTTTCCCATAGCGACAGGGTGTCTTTGCGAGCAAACCCCTCTTTTTTACCTAAGGTGGTTTCAGAGACAAATTTAAACCAAGTATAGAATTACCAGTTTTCTTCCCAAATTATGAAAACAAGGCAGAGTACATGTTACATCAGCTGGATGTACATAGATTATTACGTTTTTACCCACATACGATTGCAGAGTTCCGAAAATCTGATCAGTTGGTTGTTTCTTTTTCAGATTCATAGAAAGGATCCTGTCTCTAAAGTTGCACTTTCCAAATGGCTATATATAATTTTTATTTACAAGTCTCAGAATAAAGAACTTCCAAAAAAAGTTAAAGCCCATTCTACATCAGCCATTGCATCGTCTTCAACCTTTCTGGCTAAACTGCCAATTGACACCATTTGTGCTGCAGCAACATGGTCTAAACCACATACCTTTACCACTCATTACAAAGTTAATTTGGCCTCTAGGAATAGAAAGTCTTTTTGATCCATGGTTCTGAGGAATATTCTCCCATGAGCCACCCAGGATTCAGTGTGCTAGGGATGCTGTCCCAACCTGGTAAGAATGAAGGTGAGATCGGACAACATCACATAAAGAAGTTATGTACTCACCATAATGCTCCATGTGCGTTGTCCATCTTCACCTTCATTCATACATACCATCCTCCTTCCCCCTTCCCTTCTTTTATTTCTAGAAGACCGGGTCTATATAAATTGGATTACCTTGGCCTCTGTCCTTCTTCACCAGCCTCTGAGTCCTTCCTTGGGGTACATAAAACTATATTAGGTTCATAGGTGTGTATTGGGCTAACGGCCCTGGAGCCTATATAAGCCTAGCCCAAGAAGATTCCCTGGCATCATGCCTCCCAAAGTTAGTTCCCAGTGCCCCTGTCAAGCAGGGCCACTGAAGTGATCCCCGGGGTGAACTTCCTATTGCCCATCTACTCGTCAAGATTTCTCTTAAAGGAGGCCAGTGAAGTGCTCTGCTTGACCTGAATGGGAAGTTTGTTCCAGAGTATGGGAAGTCTCTGGGTTAGGAACCTGTCCCTCCAGCATGTTCTGTTTATTGTGGTAATGAGGTTTAGGTCCCTGGAGCGTGTGGCACGGAGAGATTGGGATTTCTTTAGGTGTAGCATATCTAGCAGCCCTGGGTCAGTCATGGCTTTGTAGGTCAAGCAGAGAGAGCCTCTAAGTAGGCAATAAGAGACAGAGTATAGCTGGTGTTTTTTGAGTCTGTCCATATAAGGCATGTGTCTAAGGCCTAAGATCCTCTTAGTGAGGTATTTTTGTGACCTTTCCAGTTGTTGTAGGTGTCTAGTGAGGAACATACCAAATGGGGCACTGTATTCTTTAATAGGTCTAATGAGGGACAAGTAGAGAGGGATTATGACCTCTTTCTTCCTGGATGAGAAACCTTTTGTAAGGTATTAGGGCAAACAAGATATGGGGATGGTTCTAGTGCATGCCAGGATAGGGATTTTAGCTATGAGCTGGCAGAGGGTATCGAGCTTGTGAAAAAAAAAGGCTGAGACGGATCTGAAGATCGGAAACAAATCCAACCTGGTAAGAATGAAGGCAAAGATGGACAACACACATGGAACATTATGATGAGTACATAACTTCTTTTTAGCAACTCCATTAGGTACTCTCTTCAACCACAGTCTGAGTACTAGTTTTGTCCCTGCTAAATGGAAAACAGCAACTGTCATCTCCCGTCATAAACAGGGTACAGCAACAAACCCTTGGAACTACAGACCCATAAGTTTAACCATCCTTATCTATAAGGTCATGGAACGAATCACCATGGACCTTATAAATAAGGATATAGGTGATCTCCAAACCCTTGATCCAACACAGTTTGGTTTTGTCAAAGGCAGGTCATGCCTGTTAAATGTGGTGGACTTCTTAGAAAACATCACTAGAGCCCTAGGCAAATCCAGATCTGTGCAAACAGCCTACCTTGACTTAGCCAAGGCCTTCAACACAATCCCACATTCGGGCATCACTGATAAACTTTCCCAGTTGAATATCAACCCTTATGTCATCAGCTGGGTTGCTAACTGGATCACTGACAGATCATAGTCAAGAGTTGGGGACTTTACCTCAGTCAGCAGACCTGTCACCATTGGGGTTCCACAGGGGTCAGTGCTGGCCCCTCTATTGTTTGGAATATACTTCAAAGAAGTTCAAGCCAAAACAGAGGGGCTATGGCTGACTAAGTTTACTGAAGACTGCAAATTAGATGCAATCATTGAATCCCCAAACAATGTCAGTATATTTCAACAGGGACTTGCACAAACCAATGATTGGTGTCAAAGCCATGGACTAAAACTCAGTGCAAAAAATGCATTATCATCCGCTTCAGTAAAAACAATATCCCTGCAGACTATCATATAAATAATAATACCATAAGTAACAACTCAGTAGTGAGAGACTTAGGAACACACCTTGACTGTAGCCTAAACTTTTGACCACCATGTTTCTACTGTGGTAAGGAAAGCATTCTACGTCACACATCTCATTAGCAAACACATTGCCTCAAGAGTGAAAGAGGTCATAACACCCATGTACTTGACCCTCAGCAGGCCAGTAATTTAATACATTGCTCCCTTTGGTATGTACCTTACCAGGCATCTACAGCAACTTGAGAGACCTCAGAGATTTCTAATCAAGAAAAATCAGATTCTCCAGCACATGTCATACATTAACAGACTGAAATCACTGTCACTGTACTCAGTAGCATGCAGACTCCTTACAGGAGACTTGTGCTTGGCCTATAGACCAATCTCAGATCCAAACCTAATGGAAATGCTGCACATTTGCAAGTCAAATGGGACAAAGGTCACCCACTCCATGGACCTTAACCTGACCTGCAACATAAACATGACCTGCTGGAGAGACACATATCTCTCTCATAGACTGTCACTCCTCTGGAATAAGCTAGCAGTTGACATCAAACAAAGCCCCCCTATGACCCTGTTTAAGCATAGCCTGGGTGACTGGATGGGAAACTGTAAATTACTGCCAGGGATTTCACATATGACCCTCCTATATATGGGCAGCCATTGGTAACTAAGATCTTGAGTTTAGGCAAGCTTCTTTATATTGGGTTTCCCTAGTATTATACTGGGCACACACGGCTAGGTTTATAAAGACCTTTGGGTCAATAGTCCAGTACCCATCTATGAACCTATTTATTTATTTTAATTTTTTGTGAGGAAATGTGTCCTATTTCTGCATAAATATTTTTGTGAGGGAATGGGTCTAGTGCGTTTGGTGGTTGTCACTTAAGATTTTACCTCAAAAAGTAATTTGTTAGTCATGAGGTAATACAGACTCTTGCAGGCTCTACCTGTGAGACTCCTTTTGCAACTAGGACATGAACCTCAGTTATGGTAACACTATCAGTCCTTCCCTGATACTCAAGAAGAAAGAAGTTATCCAGGAGACATCAGTATTTTCTTCAGCTTGCCATTTGCTACAGCCACTGATAGGTAACTCTGCTGTGGCTCTTGGTTGGTCCTTGAACCACACATCTTTTTCTCTTGGTCCCTCTGGTGCTGCTCCTCAAGTAACCATTAAAGACTGGGAGGCAGACACACTCTCTGTGGCTGTTCAACTGTGCTTGTCGAGTATGGAAGAACCAGCTTTGCTGGCGTGTGGAAAGGGACCAGGGGAATGCTGCTTTTGCTAAGCAGCTCTGAGAAGCTTCATCCCTTGGAAGGGGACCATCTTTCAAGCCACTCTTTTCTAGGGGATTTCCTATAAAAAGGAAACAAAACTAGACATAGTTCTCCTAAAGCAGATAAGGTGGATTGGCTGGGCTGTGCTAAGGACTTATTTAGAGCCATTTAGACTTTAAATGCTGAGTCTTCCCATTACCTTATAAGAAAAATATTTTCCTCTCTCTTAAATACTGATTCCCAGCCTGAATGATAGAAATTTGACTTGGATTTTGTTTCTCAAGTTCCCATCTCATAAAATGGAGAATCTGCCTCTGAGGAAAATTCTTCTGACTCCTATCCTAGAGTTTTTTTCCCTGATTCTAGTGCCAGAATAGCTAAACTGTTTCAGTGGGAATAAAAAGAAATTTCAGAATCTCAGCATCTAGATTGTGATTTGCTACAGGTAGATTTTCCTGAACTTGGCAGCTGTTCCTTCTGTGTTGACAGCCTTAGACAATGCTCTTTTTGTCAGACAGCAACCTGCCTGGCAGTCAGCCATCCTGTCCTAGAAATTTTGATAAATTGTATAAGGTTCCTCAAATCTTTAAATTCCTTTTTGTTAACCTCAGGCCAGATCCTGCAATAATTTCTTGGTCAAAGTCAGCTTCTGCCAAACTCCTTAAAGCTGCTAACCATATCTCATGTGGCAAACTGGAAAAAGCATTTGATAGGCTTGGGAATAAAGTTTGTTCTTCCTCAATTTCGGCTTTCAGAATACTAAATTGTCAGGCTCACATGTCTAAATCTCTGCTGGCTTCTTTTGACAGTATATGGACATTAATTGCTGACCTCCCTTCTTCAGAAGCTAAAGCATCTGTGAATTCTGTAGTATCTTCTGTGTCTCAGGTAACCATACAGTCCTTAAAATTTGCTTATGACATTGCTGATGCTATTTCCAAGTGGCTCCCACTGGCTCGCTCATGAGGTGATCTGCCTGACTACACTCAGAATCTGCCAGAGAACATCAAAGTTGGGATCCTGAATGCACCCCTTGGATAAATAAGCATTACTTGGTCCTTCTTCTGCTGAGGTGCTTAACAGGGTTGATGAAAGGGGAAAGTTAATTCAGGGCATTACCCAGATTTTTCATTCCTCCTTTGCAAACAAAAATCTCAAAAAAAAAAAACAAAAAAACAATGGCAGGAAAGTTAAAAGAAGAAAGGAGGGTCCTCCTAAAGCCAAGGATAGTCTAAGAAAACTGACTATATGCCCACTCAGGTGTTTTCCCTTCCCCACCCTGGCGACCCTGTAAAGCTCTTCACTTTTCTCTGAGGCACCAGATAACTTTATGCCCATGGGTTCCAAAAATCATTCAAAAAAGCTACAACTGGCAGCAAGGTTTCCTTTATCCTTTTCAAGGGATCCCTCTTCATCCATCCAATAAAACCTCTCTTTTCCCTCCTATCTTACATCATATGCTGTCTGAAGAGGTTATAGCACCCATCAAACTCAAACAGGGAAAGGATTTATTCAAAAGTTTTTCTGGTGCCAAAGAAAGAAGAACCTGGAGACCTGCCTTAGATCATTTTTTTCTAAGCATTCACAAAAAATCTCAAAGTTAAGAATATTCTCTCTACTATCTTGTTGCCTCTCACTCCACTTCTCATTTTTCCAATAACTTTGGAATTCGGATTCATTTTGCATTTTTTGTGTCTGGTTTACATCGTCAGTTTTCTATATTGCTCTTTGGCTTATGGTTATCTACAGCTACAAGAGTGTTAACAAAGCTTACCTATTAAATAAACGAACATTCAAAATTTCGAATGCCCCTTTATCGACACCTAAATGTCGAAACACCCAAATCCCAAAAAAAAACAGAAAGCGATTTTTTCCTAGGGAAAAAATCGCTGGTCCACAAAAAAAAAAAAAAAAAAAAAAAACAAACACAAAATAAAGTGGGGGGCTTCACCCCCCCCCCACACACCATCTGATGTGGGGGACTTTGCTCCCCATACCCCCTTTACTTAAATGTACCAACTCCAAGATCGCACCACAGTGGAAGTAACGGCAAAGTCCCGAAAACGGCCTACTGATTTTTTTCCCCTAGAAAAAAAAATTGCTGTTCCATGTCTTCAGGATTTGGCCTTTTCAACAATCAGCTGTCGATAAAGCGGCATTCGACATTTTGAACGTTCTCTCAACTAATAGGGAACCTTAACAAAATGCCTAGGTATTGTCATAGCCAGTTGCAAGTTGCAGGACATTCACATTTTTACATATTTAGAAAATTGCTTCATTTTTGCAAATTCTTTCATAAAATGTAAAGAATCTCTGGCTTGGGTTATAAACCTTTTTCCCCGCCAAGACCTTTAGGTGAACAAAGAGAAATCTTTTATTATTCCATTCCACATGGTAGTGATTCTGAGATGTTTACTAGATACATCATTAATAATGGCCTTTCTTCCTCAGCAGAAAGTGGGATGTTACAAGGAACAACTTCTGATATTCTCCAAATAGACTTAGGCACCTACAAGGGAACATCTCAAAATTTTAGGTTTCACGGCCTTTAATATTCTCATGATTCCTTTGGCTAGACATCACATGAAGAACATTCAGTGGTTTTCAAATCAAATCAACGTGTACTCAGTAGTAGCACCCCTTTTCTTTTCAAAAATCCAGTACAAGGGTTTCAGAAAAAGATGTTACTCTGGTGGGTGAATCATTTGTCTCTAAACCTAGGTCTATCTTTGTCCCTTACAGCTTTGACTTTGGCTGTAGTCACATGCGCATCAGGCTTTGCTTGGGGAGCTGTGCCAAGGGAGTGATGTTCAGGGCCTCTGAAACAAGCAAGAAAAGTTAAAGCACATAAATGTCAAAGAAATGATAGCTGTAATGAATGCTGTTAAACCTCTGAACCATCTTTGGACTACAGGACTTCTGCAAGTAATCAGAGACAACACCATAGTTACACAGTATGTAAGCAACTGGAGGAATCAGGTTCTTCCCGCTTTATAGACTAACTAAGGTAGCATGGGATCTAGCAACTTAGCTCAGCTCATTCTCTTCCTTCAGGCTACCTTCATTCCATCACAGTAAAATATTGTCATAGACATACTGAGCAGGACCGACAGCAACACTCATGAATAGAAGCTGAACCCAGTGAGCTTCCAGGAATTGATGGGAACTCTTACAGTAGATTTTTTGCCTCCAGTCACAAAAAAAAACATTAAGGAAATTCTGCTGCAATACTCTTTGCACAAAAGCCTGAAAGATAGATGCCTTTTCATTCCCATAGACCAGAACATTCATGTATGCTTTTCCACCCTTTCCACTGATAAACAGGGATCTGATAAAAGAACATAAGGACTCCCAAGAGATTACTGTGGTGACTCCCTTTTGGGCCAGGCAACAATGGTTCTCCTTTCTCTTGAAAGTGGCCATTGACAAAATTACCATAAGCTTCCTCACAGAATGGTCTTACTTGCACAGGACAAGGGTTGTTTGATAAACCCCAACCTTTAACTTCATCTGGCTGCCTGGATAACAAAATCTTAATTACGTTAAGGCATTTTTTTCTGAAAATGTGTAACAGGTATTAAAGAAGGCAAAGAAATCTGTTACTAGAAAATCTTACATGGGTAGTTGGCAGGGATGGTCATTTTTTGGCTATTTCCTGAACTGAACTGAGTATAAATGTTATGTAGTTATTGGCAAAAGGTGGAGTTATTTCAGAAGTTGGAGCTGTTTTTTGTGTTAAGGAAGCAGATTATACTACATATGAGTAATTGTATCTCTTTTTCCAGAATAGT